>NW_015150486.1:679518-680581 GCF_000732505.1 Cyprinodon variegatus | reverse complement strand
CTCCCGTCCGCTCCGCTCTGACTTCCTTGGAGATGGTAGAGGGCATGCGCCAGATGATTAAATTCAAAGCAGCAAAACATGTGGAAATGATCCATGGTTTCCGCGAATCATTAAAAACAATTACAATTCATTCATTTTTTTGGATTTTTTTTCATCAATTTCATTAAAAAAAATTTTCACAAATTTTTATAATTTTTATTTATTTTTATATTTTTTGGTTTAACAATAAACATATACCGAGCCGAACCGAACCGAAAACCGTGACCACGAAACTGTGAACCGAACCGTGGATTTTGTGAACCGTTCCACCCCTAATAAATATATATATATATATATATATATATATATATATATATATATATATATATATATATATATATATATATATAATGCCTTTTTCAAGGTTCTCCTCTTTGCTATTCCAGTGCTGAGAGAGTTGAACAAGCTGATTGAAAGCAGCATTGATCTGATTATGTTTTTGCTTTTAGAGCAGTCAGCAGTTTTGTATTCACAATGACCTTATAAAACTCTTATAGTATTAAATCTCAATTTTAATTCATCTTGGAAACAGAGCCATTTGTGGGTTTTTTTGTTGTTCTTTGAAAATGTCACACACGAAGGATAAAAGTCATGTGTACGTAGTGAACCGCATATTGTTTTTCCGGCTCTAAAAAGTATGCACACCATTAACAAATTTTATTTTTTCTGTTTTTTGTCACACTCTAATGTCTCAGATAATCAAAAAGGAAATTAGATCAATCTAACAGAACCTGACATAAATAAATGTAGTTTCAATTATTGCTATTTTTGTGAGAGCAAAAAAGGAAAGAAGTGAAAAGGTAGCCAACCTTCATCAAGTGTGTGAAATAAATGTTTACATTTTTAGGCACTTTTCTTTTTTAGAGATATTTTATTTTGGTCAAACAGATTTTTTTTTTTTGTCAACAATAAAATCCATTTTAGATCATACCACTGCCTCTCTACCAGTTTTTTGGCCATTTATCATCCATCCATCCATCTTCCTCCGCTTATCCGGGGTCGGGTCGCGGGGGCAGCAGCTTAA
>NW_015150486.1:672740-675104 GCF_000732505.1 Cyprinodon variegatus | reverse complement strand
AGACTGAACTGTCGCGCTTCTCGTTGCGTCACACCTCAACCCGCCTCAAAGCCAACGCTGATTGGACGTTCGTTTGGTGAACAGCTCCAAATTTTCTTTAACGGAAAGTAGCCAGACTGATGTGCGAGTGAAACCTTGATCAGGATGGTCTCACAAGGCTAACACTGGACTATAATATCTCAGATCTCACTGCTAACAGTAAAGTAGGCTCCATGGAAGTAATTATCCCCTCAAAACTGACCGAACTGATAGATGCCTCTTTTGCTGTGTTTTGGAGGCCTTTGGAGGAGCTCCTTTCATCCTTTCACACTGCACTTTGCACCTCCTTAGATCTTTGAATTTTTTAAAAACTCGCCTTAATAATAATCTAACCCTTACCTGTAGTGATTAACATGCAAAGGTAATTAAAAACTTTGGACAGTTGCTGAGAATGAGGGGGAAGATAAATGTTATGAAACCGAATTTAGACAAACACTCATTTCAAGTATTTCATATTTTCAAAGGTCTAACCACATACTTTAAACATTTTAGGTGATTGCAGCTGTTGTGTTTTAAAAAAAAAGCTAATAATCTGCTCAGAATTGTCTTTTATCACGAGTTGAATTTTTGCTCTCAATCTTATTCCATATCTATGTGAAGTGACCTTTATGCCCACTAGTCATCGTTTAATGTGTGGCAGAACAATGGAAACCGTCAAATATCTCCTCTTCATCAGCCATTCATCCTTTCTTCCTTTCAATCCTTCAGTCTTGTGAAACACAATGCTGTGGTATTTAAAGAGTGAGTCGGCTAAACTCTGTAAAGAAAGCCATGTCACTTTAAAGAGCACCTTAACAGGAGGGGGCTGAGTCTCTCTGCTGGCACATATCTCTTGCTCTTTAGTCTGGCCAAGGAGGAAGACTGACCTTTTTACGATTATCATGAGACAGTCAGATTTTTTTAATGGAATTTCTGAAGCTATTGGCTTCTTTTCGACTCCTTCCTCTTTCATCTTTTTATCTACTGTTGTCGGCATGTTTTGTTACTTCCTCTCAAGCTAACTATAAAGGTTCTGGAACGTAGATAGAGACACTCAGGAAGAATGAAAAAAAATGAAAGCGATGTATTGGCTGAAAGTGGATCAGTTGCTGTATAGCTTTCATTCATTCGGGATATCGGCAGTCTGTCTGGCTCTCTTGCTACAAAACTATGATCACACCCACAAACACATAATTGCTTGTTCTGCCGGCAGGCATGGCTCTCAGACTTCATTCCCTCTCCCAGATGATTCCACCTTCCTCATCTGAAATAAAGCACGTTAGGAAAGATCAATGCAGCTTCCACTCTTCAAAGAGAAAAGCAAATACAAGAACAAAACTTCCAAAGAGGCTGGATGCCATGGGTTTTCAAGCTACCTCGGAGCGTGCAGACATTTTATCATGTGCCAAATGTACAAATATGGCATTGAAAAGACCAACTTAAACATTTTGTTATTTAACAAACTCATTTAGAACATACTTTATTGGGATTTTCATGTTGGACCAAAAAAAGGAGAAAAAACTGAACTAACGAAGGTACAGACAGTGATTACCACATTCTCTATAGAATTATCGGCATTTCTGACTAGATCAGCAACATCTTGTGAGAGTCCCTGAAATGTTTCTGCTGTAAAACAATTAACACAGTAATATGGGGTGTATATGTTGTATATTTACCCATTCACTGGAGATAAAAGTGTTAGTGTTGCTATATGGTAATGCATGCACAGTCAGCTTATTGACATTTTAATTTCTGTCTGCGTTCTAAATGTGCATTCTGGGCTGGGTGTCTCAACAAAATTTCATTATGTTCTCATAATGACAATAGAGATTCTTCAAAGACATATCTTGCTGCTAATCAGCTGCCCTTTCAGAGTTATGTGAATCTAATTATAAAGAAAATGCTTCTATATTTGAGTCTTTACCAAAGTGATGGCCGACTGTAATTTATCCAGAGTGACTGACATGATTTATCATATCAGAGACATGATACTGAGGTAAGCTCTGAGTATGATGGGCATAGATATTATGTAATCTGATACTGGAGTGGCAGGGTGTAAAATCAGGACTTTTATTATGAAGTTGAAAAGTTGTACTTTTTAACCGATAAAGTCCTTTCTGGTTTCTTCCTCTTTTCCACATGCCGCATCATCTGTATAATTCCACTTTTTACAGGGACAATGCAATCAGGTCTTAGGTTCAGAATGGTTACAATTTTCTTTCTGAAGAAACCCAGCTAATTTTATCAGGTCATTGACTTTGCAGGATCCTCTCCCAGGTGCGCTGGAAGCTGTTTCAAGCGAGGGGGGCTGATGGCTGGGTTGGAAAACACGTGACGTCATTATGT
>NW_015150486.1:669139-670864 GCF_000732505.1 Cyprinodon variegatus | reverse complement strand
AAATGAAGGCTAATCATGTTTTGGGTGTACTATTCCTTTAAGATACTTCAAAAAAGAAAGTTTTGAGGATTTATTTTCCTAAAAAGTATTGATGTAAAATGTATTTGCTGCTGTTATAAATTATCGTAGAACTCTTAAAAACCTTGTGGAATCTATATTTTAGGCTTTTTACAATTTTGCAAGGTAAACAGGAAACTAGGGTCCAGCTTTCAAGCTTTTAAAAGCCTGAGCTGAACCCTTCTAGAGCCCTGACTGGGTGAAGGCCAGCAGTAAGTCGTGCCATGCCTCATTATGCCTGATGTGAGCACGACAGAAGAGCAACAGCAGGACACGCATCCATATGCACAGCCCCCTTGGGGACAAGATTACAGGACATCGTCACAGCAGACAGCATTCAATACAGCCAGCCAGTTGGATGAGTAAGGAGAACACAGGCAGAGTGGAAGGAATGAGCCACACACATATTTTCTGTTGCCTTTGAACTCTCATAATGAAACAGACTCCTTGAAGTTTTAATGAAAGCAACAATTTACCATTCCCTTTCTCTCCCTGGGCTCCAGAAGCTTTCTCTGGCTAAATCTAAAAATAAAATAAAATAAATAGGAATGCAGTCCCCTTTAATCTTTCCCGTCCTTTCTCAGTGGAGGACTGTCATGCATTTAAATGGGACTATTTCATGGACACCACCACAGTAGTAGTATATGGAAAAGGAGCTGCAGGTGAACCAAAAGACTCGTATTTCACAGACTAACCAGGTGGACATTGGTTCTGGCCAGCATCTCAGTGGTCTGATCTCTGATATAGAAGGCCACTATTTCTTTTCTATTGCCTCTGCTCGCCAAATGCATCGCCATTACTTGTATGGAACCTGCCAGCATCCTTTCCCTCCATCATTTTTCCATCCTCCGTGTGACCTGGGCCTGTCAATTAGACGGACAGCCTGTCGGAGCGGCTCTCTGCACACTTGCCTTTGGAAAGTGAGATGGAATGGGGGAGTTAAACTTGACCTGACTTTCTTAGAGGGGTAAACAGGAGCTGAAATGTGTGCAGAAGTTTTGTCAGCTTAGGTCTGCTGTTTCAGAGCAAACAAAACCTGTGTGGCACATTAAAACATGTGGGCTGCCGACTGCCTTTTTAGAACCTCGCCTGGTGTGTTACATCTGTTACACCCGTTATAATTTCACCACGCTGTGTCCGTACAGAGACATGTCACCTGTTCAGCTGTTCTTGCGGCCTACATTACTAAGGGTCACCTGTCTGGGAGCGGGTTGTGGTATAAACTTCCTGCCTCTCAGAGCAGCTGCTGTTAAGGTCAATCCTGCTGCTAGACTTGATCCCACTATCACCCCTATGGTTCAGCTCTATACCGAGCTATAACCGCAGAATTCAGGTGTTCAAAGTCACCCAGCAGCAGCTGCTAAGTTTGACCGAGCATTGCCAACAGATCTCAGTAATTATATTAATCATTTTCACCTTTGAAATCCAGCTTTGCATCTTTAAGTTGCAGAAAGAAACTCCAAGTAGAGCTTTGTTTGCACTTTAAGTGTTATAAGCACAGCAAGCAGACGCTTCCAGGTACACACTAGGCTTTATCTGATTTTTGGTTACCTCCTGATGACTGAGCTAAATCAAGCACAGCACTTTGGAAGCCTACGGACCTCTCTTCTTCTCTTTTTTTGCTTCCCTCTACTATCAGCAGACAGGAAAAACAGCAATTTCTCTGAG
>NW_015150486.1:660655-666656 GCF_000732505.1 Cyprinodon variegatus | reverse complement strand
AAAAAAAAAAACGGCGTTTCCCTTTAACTCTCCATAGTAAATTAGTTCATTGTTGTACCCGATGCTAAAGTGTTTCAAACTGTAAGATGATATATATTGACATCACTTTGTACATGGTATTGATTATCCTGTTGGTAAACTCTGAGTTTCTGCCCTTTGTTGCCGAATTCTGAAAATCCTCAAATTAATAAACACCTTCTCTTTATAAACTGCAATTGTCCCATGTCAATTGCACTATCATGTAGTGAGTCCAAAAATATTTTTTTTGTACTCCCTTGCACATCCTTTGATATAAATTCATGCTGCTACTCCATCAATTTCTTTTTGTAAATCATGAACAAAAGAAAGAAAATTGTAAAAACGTTTTGTTTTTTTTCCCCCAGGAGTCTTTCAGAGATGTTTGAAATTGATTCCCTAACATCCATCATGTGCTTTGCATGGATTACATACTCATGCACATCCTCAGCATTTTCCAGTGAGTGTACTTGGCTGCTAGATTCCCTGCTGCCCCACCAGATGTCTGGCAGGCTATTTTGTTGGACCATATGCTGGCCGGCGCTGATGCAGTGCTTTACATACCAATTCTTCAATGTGGCAACAGAGTGCTAAACACTTATGCAGGAGACAGATTTATTTAATTTTTTTTTTATTCACAGCTTCTTTTTAAAAATGTTTTTATAGGCAAAAAATACAATAAAAGTGGTTTGAGTATTCATTTTGCAGGAATATTGTTTCTAAGATACATATTGAAAAAAGAAATAAAAAAAATATGTGCAGTTTTTAGGTATACTAAGTTGATAAAAGCTGTTTTTCTAGCAGTAATTTAATATGAAGTCCACTGCAGCTGCGTTATGAATTTTGTTATGAGCATATTGAGTGTGATAGTGTGATGTGACAAAACAAAAAATGGCTGTCAGTGATATTATGATGGAAAAAGTTTTTCTATTATGCAGTCTACACGGTACCTAAATTTGACTTGTCATGCATGCATTCTGAGCAGTTTTAACGAGATCTTAAACCAATTTCAAACATCTTTCCCTTCCCAGTGAACTGCACTGTTTGTTTGTTGTTGCCAGTGCTGTGGTGGAACTGATGACACAGTCTGGATGAGCTTTATTGGTTGTGTACAGCTGAATCTATAGAATAGGCTAATGTACTGAATTTATGTTATATATGCTGGATGAAAAAGTGCTTTGATACAAAATTACAGCCCATTTTAATGGCATCTCCTTGATATGATGCATACAAAGTCTTGAATTAATTTAATGGTTAACTGAGGTAGTGTCATATCGGAGATTCAATTTTTATGTATTATGAGTTCAGTGCAGAATAAAATATTAAACTAAAATAAAAAAAAAAAATGCCTTTTTTATTAATTATTTTGAGTAAACTGTTTGCTAAAAGGAAACTTACCCAAACTTGATTCTGAAATTTTCAGTTTTTCTGTTTCATATATCACAAGTTACTTCTCTGATTACGCTAATGTCCAACGTAGTCCTTCCAGTCACATTGTCTTGTGAGTTTTCTAAAAAATGGGGGGAAAAACTGTTTAAAGTTTAAAACAGAAGTTATATATAATATAATAAGCCAAAAGCACAACGTAATTTAATCAGAAAGTGTTTGTATGTAACTAGAGTGACTTACAGGTCTATGGGGGAAATTTTGTTCCCTTTTTTGTTGCGAGCAAAGAACTCATTCTGTAATTGTAAAATTAAAAAATTACAATCCATAGATGAACATTTTAACAATTTTGTGAATAAAAAGATTTTTTAGTAATGTTGCTGTTTTTTCAGATTTTGTATTTTTAGTTTATGTTCCCTTTTTTCCCCCCCAAAGCTTTATGTTTTTAATTTTTTTTTAACATGTTTTATTTTTTCACATTTCTTTTTTCAGTCTGAGTTTTATGAATTGCATTCCTTTCAAATAACTCTGTGAACAAAACTTGATGCCACACTGACCAACAAAAATGTTGCTAACATCCAAGCTGACCAATAGAAATGTGTTTTTGCTCTTCTTGTATCCAGAGAAAAGCAAAACCCAAGAAATATATTGCATTTATTTCCAACAATTTCTCTCCATATAAATTGTATTAAATGACAAGGCCCCATTAACATCATCTTCAGTATTTTAACCTACTGCTTCAAAACCACAAATACATTTCACTTTATTTGACCAAGAAATTTTTATCTGTATGTTGTTGTTTGCTAGCTATGTGCCACTGAAAAAAATTATGCAACCGTTTTTGGCATTTACTTAATCATATCTGTTATTTTTATACCATTTGTTCATATTAGCATGACGTAGCATGATGATTAAGTAGATACCAAAACAGTTGCAATCTTTTTTTTCCAGTGTGTATTTTTTGGCATCTGACAAAACCGAGGGATGTTTCAGTGAAGCCCAGCAGCAATATCAGTGGGACGGTCCATTTGGAAATATATACATGTATATATATGCTGTTTTTGGACTGTGGGAGGAAGCCGGAGTACCCGGAGACAACCCACGCATGCTCAAGGAGAACATGCAAACTCCACGTAGAAAGACCCCGGGGTCAGGAATTGAACCCGCAACCTTCTTGCTGCAAGGCAGCATATATATATAGATATATATATATATAGATATATATAGATATATAGATAGATAAATATATCTAGATATTAGGGGTGCAACGGTTCACAATTCGATTCACGGTTTTCGGTTCGGTTCGATTCGGTATATGTTGATAGTTACACCGAAATCCCATAAAAATGTATGAAATTAATGAAAAAATCCCCCCAACAATAATGGATTGTAATTATTTTAAATGATCCGCGGAAACCCTTTTTGTTTACTACTGGCGGTTGGCTTTGGTCGCAGTACCGCCACCTTCTGCTCTGGAGTGTAAACACTTCGCCTATGAGAAAAAGGAGCAGCGCATGAACCGAACGAAACACACGCAAACCGAACCGAGACAGTTGAACCGAACGGTTCGGACGGTTTTCATAAATTGTCCCATCCCTACTAGATATATGGATGGATGGATGGATGGATGGATGGATAGATGGATAGATAGATAGATAGATAGATAGATAGATAGATAGATAGATAGATAGATAGATAGATAGATAGATAGATATCAGTAAAAATATCGAGCATCTACCATCATATCAAAATCAATGTACCCCATTCTTTCTTATCAGTGTGTCATATGACTGTGATGAACCACTTTGTAATCAGAAGGCAAATGTTGGTGGGTGCTTAAAAACATGGCAGACACTGTAACTTTACTTTTCCGTTCGAAACAGATGCAGTTGATCTCTTTACAGCTCCTTAGAGAAGCGTATTTCACATTTTCATTTAGAAGCATCTCTCATCATTTCAGGGGGAATAAAATGTTAAGTTATTGCAATATACTGCTCTCCGGTATATCAGAAACAGCAGAGCCACTGAATGTTGTCAACAATAATCAATTTTCCAACAATTTGATGGTCCAGCCACAGATTTGACGGGCAATACTTTGATCCTGTGAAGATGCGCAAGAGTTGGCACAGGTCAGATGCTGCAGCAGTCGCTGCAGTAAATAAACATATGGGCTTGTTATCTCTTGTCAGAGCAAGGAAACTCTCAACTCTTGCAGCTTATTCAGTAGACTACAGCATGAGGGGATGTACAAAAGGGGGGGAAATGAGAGAAATACTGAAGAACAAGTGACACTGATGATGTAAGGGCTGTGCAAGTGATTGCAGCAGATCAAGTGAAAAACACTGATTTATGCACATGTAAGATAAGGGTATAGAAAGCTTATCTGCATTCTAATAAGGATGATTCTATTATGGAAAGCAAGGAATGTAGAGGAAAAAGTAATGGCAGCATCGGTGACATCCACAGACTGAGAGGGAAAGAAGAGTGAGACGATGAGCACGTCCCTCCCATCAGGATGTGCTGCAGCGGCACCAGCAGCTGTAAGCCCAGTCAAACACTCCAAGTGTGTGTGTGGAGAGACGAGTGTGGCGGTCTCCAGCTGAGTGTATCAGGTTCTCTCCACTCCAGCAGCTGTTCACAGCTCTTTACACAGCAAGAAACTACACATTGGAAGAAAGGGTGCAGACCTGGGACCCAATCAACAGCTCCAACAAATTTTGTCACTTTGTTTTCAGAATTCTGAAGTCGACGACAAACGTTGCAAGATACAGAGAGCTTGACTGGCAAAGATTTTATAAATCAATTTTTTCCTGCATATCTTAACCCGGTTTGGCTTTTAAGTTATGCTAATTCCTGCTTTGGTTTTCATCCATCAGTCCATTAGCATTAATCTGATACGGGGGGTTGAAAAATACCTAAACAAAAAACAGAACTCATTGTTACATCTGCACTGTTACTAATTTATGGGTTACTAAGATAACTTTTCTTTTTGGGGAGCAGAAAGGCAATTCAGTTTTTTTTTTTTTTCCACCTGTGAACCAAAAGACCTCGCATAGGAACGTGAGGCTCTCTCTAAGAGTGAAAGGAAGGTTGTAGGTGCCACCAGAAGGTACTTAATTTTACTGAGACGTCGGTAATCTAGAGTGGGATCCCCCCCAGTTATCCAGGTTGGCACCATAGGATTGGTGTGTATCGGGCAGAGTTAAATTACCTGTAGATAATGGGAAAGGTTTTGCAGTTCTATGGTAGTAGAACAAAAGGCAAGGTTCTGAGGAATTGTCAACTGCCCATTGAGAAATTTTTGATCAAATGCTAACCCAACTGTTTTTAATATTCTTTTTTGTTTCTGCATTTTTTTTATTCATTTTTTATTTTTTCTTACTTGCTTTGATTCTGTTTTATTTTCCTGTATTTTAATCATGTAAAGCACTTTGCATTGTCTTTGTACTGAATTGTGCTATACAAATAAATTTGCCTTGCCTTGCCTTGCCTAATCTAGTAAGACAAAAAAAGAGCTGTGCAGCTTTGACATTTAATGAAAAACATTTATTTCTTAATTCAATTCAATTCATTTTATTTATATAGGGCTAATTCACAACAGATGTCATCTCAAGGCACTTCACAGCAGTAAAGTAGAATTAAACTCTTATAAATGTTTCATAATTTGCTAAATGCATCAGTTAATTTTAATCTGCAAGCCCTATTTAGTTAAATTTTTGTACTCATATGGCAGACATTCTTATTAATCTTTATATATTTTTTGCCATCATCTTTTAAAAATGCGGGGGTGTGATTAAATAAAGAGAAGTTTGCCTTCAGCACTAAGCTTCATCAAGGAAAGAGTAAAAGCGGCTCATGAGATTTCCTCTGACAGCCTGGGCTTGGCTGGTAGTGTGTTGTTTATATTATAGTGCTTATAGAGGCAGTAAACCTTTAAACTGCTTACTGTGTTGAGTAAATCAGGATTCGGTGAGATGGTTAATTGCTGTGTGACTTGAGTAAGTGCAGATATTTCAAAATAATGCGCATTTGGCTTCACAGCCATTAGAGACCATTTCAGGTTAGGATCAGAGTTGTGTAGTGTGTCCAAAATTGTGCTAAAGTAAGAGAGGCAACACTTTAGCATATTTCTACACAAATAAAAAAGGATTTTGTAAACTGGCTACTCTATTACTGAATAACTGCACATAAATCTGATTTAATGTTTAGAAACTCGCATAATAACAAAGACAACTGATGTTAACCACTGATATTTTACAAAATAAGTGAAACATTATAGATGTTAACAGACCAGGCTGCACAAATAACTTCAATGGAGTGAATTATTTTTTTTTACAAGAAGGGCCACTATCTCAAAAAAGTTTTTTTTTTCTTTTTTTTGCTTCAGGCTTAATCTATGACCAGTCCTACAATGCTCAGATAATAAAATCTCAGTATATCTTCAAAATAAAAAAATACATTAAAAAAATAGTGTAATGATGTATCCTTTCGATTAACTCTTAAAATTAAGCAAACATTTACTAATTTATAATCATAAGCACCAATGTTAAAGCCTGGGTGCCATTCCGAACTTAGTCCCGCCCACAACGTTTGAGGTTGG
>NW_015150486.1:651850-659169 GCF_000732505.1 Cyprinodon variegatus | reverse complement strand
CCAACAAAGGGTATATAACAAAGTATTGAGATGAACTTTTGTTATTGACCAAATACTTATTTTCCACCATATTTTGCAAATAAATTCTTTAAAAATCACACAATGTGATTTTCTGGATTTTTTTTTCTAATTTTGTCTCTCATAGTTGATGAAGGGAGTCAAAGAAAAGTCCTTATAAAAAATTGAAAACACAAAACTGTGTGTGTTAGGACAGGGTCAGATGGATACTGTAGCTGTATAAGAACCATGAAACTTGTTGGTGTTGTTACTGTGATGCCTTCATTTGGCTGAGTTACACTGCTTTCTTCTACTCCTTTTTCTCCCTCATTCCTCTGGCTAACCCTCTGCTGTAGGAAAAAAAGTATTCAATTATGCAATCCAGTTAAATAAAATAAAAATCAATTGTAATCCACTCAGAGATGCAAAGATGAGAGACAAGAAAGCCCATAACACGCAGCTTGATGATCTGCCCAACTCCGACTACACAAAGTTTCACTCACTAATTTAAAGTCTGCAGAACAACTGTGAAGGTCTCCACATAAAGTTAATCAAAACATGTTACATGCAGTTGAGGAAAGTGGTAAAATGTTATGAATAAACCTTAAATCGTTAAAAGAAAGATTATTTTCTATCCCAAACAATTACTCGTCTTACTCAGACGCTGTATGGCCTTACAGGCCTGATCATTTCTGCTCAAAGTTGAAATGAAATTGCTGTTTTAACTGATAATCTGCACAGTAACAGCAACTGTTCTTTTATTACCCTTATATGGGAAAATTTGTTTTTTACTTCCTATTCGTCCAAGATGACATGATACAACAATGTCAAGAAAGGAGCTTTGCAAGTCTCTTCACTGCAAAGCCGAATTGATTCTTTCATAATTAATATGCATTCTGTTGTGCAAAAGGAATTGGTTTATCATATCATTGCTCATATAATTCATATATAGAAAACAGGATAAAGGTTTTTCAGTGTTATTGTTTATTAACTTGACCTCCAAACAGCACAGCAATTTCAGCAGACTGAAAATAGTTTAAAAATAAAAGTTTATAAACCAGAAATCTCCCTTTTAACATGAACTGTAGGTTTGTGTCTGGTATTTTTAAACAAGGTTAAAAGCAGCCTATTCTGCAGTCAGTGAGGTTATTTAGGATCGGTTAAAACGGGATAGTTTCTAATAATTTCACTGTAGTAGAAATAAAAAGTATGTGGCAGAAAAAGAAAGCTGTGCCACCAGAAACTGAATTTGAATTGACGAGACTGAACCCGTCTGTTTTTTTATGCAATATGACATTTAAAAGCATGGGATTAAACTGAATTTAATGGTTGGAATTTTTTTTTTCTTTTGCTCCAATAGTGTTTTTTGTTTTAAAAACACCCAGTTCCTTGGAAAAGCTAAGTAAACAAAGACAAGTTCAGTTATTTCCCTTTTTTATCAGGTTAAACTTTTTAGACTTCCTTGTGTGCTTTGGAGTCTACTTCAACAAATTGTGTCAAATTAGGATAAATCAGGTAGTATCGATTGCCTACTGCTGACTGTTAGTTTGACCTCCTTTGGAACAGCCTTAACGGGCTTCTGAGTCACAATGAAAGACCGTCTGAAAGCCACAATAAGCAATACATTTTGATCCACTCGCATGAGTGAACAAAGAAGCGGTAATTTATGTAAATCTGTTGAACTTCAGAGCTTTACTTTTCAGTTAGCAGGAGCCAATAGGACCCAGCTATAGAGGTAGAACTGTTCACATTTAAACTTGAACTTCATTTAAAATCCAAAATCAATAGGCATTCATGGATAGCGACAACAACAGCAGCTACTGTTTCTCTAGAGAACATTGGGGATAAAACCTTATTCTGTAAAAACAACCACAGCCTATGCACATCTAATTTAAGAGATCTACAACAGGAAGTATCTCTCCTTGCCTGATTCAAAATTTAAAGGTAAAAAAGTAAGAGAAAGAATGATAAAAAAGAAAAAAACAGTCAGTTCAACAACCATCTTTTAAAGTTTTTTTGATGATGCAGAATGTCATTTGAAACTTTAAAAAATGACAAATCAAAGGTGACTGTGGCTTCATAATGGGATTTTGAAACAAATGGTGCTTTTTATTAACCCTACTGAGCAGAAAGGGACCCAATAAGGAGGTGTTTGACAGTAAAGTAGCAAAGGGCTTGATGTGTTATTTAGCAGTGGAAGATAACCTACTTGTAAGTGGAAAGGTGGCAGCTCCAGACAAAGTTCTTTAACCTTGGATTTTGTTTTAGTGTTTTGTTTATTTAGTTAGTTAAATGTTTTGGTCTCACTGAGCATTTGAATTGGAAAAGTCATTGTTGTTTGAGTCAATTTACAATTTAGGAAAAGAATTGGTGCTAAAGTACACAGCTTTTTACTTGATTTTATAAAAGAGATAGAATATGTAAAATAAAGAGGATAAAAGACTCAAAGAACTCAGGATGGAGACTTGTTTAAGAAGAGGAAAATTCAAATCTTGCTCTTCTGTAGTTCTTGAGACATATTTGAGTCCCCTTTCTCAGCTTTATTTTAGCTTCTATTTTGTCTTTTTTGTCTTCATTCTCCTAAAACTTACTATGTAAAATAAGGTGACACGTCAAAATTAAAGTACAGTAGTGATATTTGAGATTTAAAGGAGATACCTGGCAAAACTTGAATCTACACATTATCATGGCAAGTCACATTGTTGCTATAGGTGCTCTGGAGCTCACTGACAGAAGGGAAGCTAACATGCTCAGGCACCACCAGGCCTTCTGACCACCATCATTTTTCTCCACATACAGTTTAAGTCACTTTCCCAAGGACACTAGAACACTGGAAGCTGAAGCTTGAACCCACAAGCGTCTGGTTGCAAGGCAAACTCCTGCATGTGACGCCAATGTCACCCAAACAGGCCATAGTGAAAGAAAAGGCTGGATATGTACAGGAAATGGAGAGTGCCTCCCCTTTGGTAGACTGATCTCTTCGTAGACAGGAATTAAGAATGCATTTGGTTTCTTTATGATAGTCAAATATTCAAATCTTTGTTTGCCTTTTAATGCTTTGTTATGGTCAAGCCTACAGTAACTATTTAATTTCTTCTTTCACTGGAATCCCATACAAGGTGCTTCATTCATGTATTGATTTGATTAACTCGAGTTTCTATAAATTAAAGTATAATCCAGAAATTTAATTTTTTTTTTTTTAGAACTAAGGGGATCTATTTTTCATCGTACAAAAAAATAATGGTATCATCAGCGAGCTGAGTTATTATCAGAGGATAACCAAATACATTCAATGGCTTAATATCTTGGCTATTCTTATGAAAAACAGCTAATACCTAAAAGAATTATTAAAGGAGACCAGAGGCAACCCTGCTGGGTTACCCGTTGCACTTCAAATCTTCTGGTTATTCCTTGAAAGAGAGGGACTGAACTAAAGGATTTAGTCTTTACGAGACTAAATCTAGCTTTAGTACATCTTATTGCTCAAAAAAAAAAACTGAGACACAGGAGAAATAAACCTTAGTCTCATTTTGGTTTATGCATATCTCATAGTTTTCTTGGAGAAGCACATGAAACATTTTGGAGATCTCATTTCAGATTTTCCTTTTCTCTAGGAAGAGAAGGTTTCTATTACTTTTTTTTATGGACCGCAAAACATGTTGTTAGGTGCTTGTTTTTTCTCGCCTTTTAATGGTTTATTTTTTAGTCTGTGATTATAAAAGGAAAGGCCTTTGCAGATGTGACATATTATTTCAATATCAGAACAAGGGACCAAGTATTCAAGGCAGAAAGAACAATCAGATCATTCAAAAACGATTATTTAAAAACTGCAGATCTGCAGTAACAGCAAGGACATCTAAAGCAAGAACCTCTGGTTTTATAGTTAAGTCCTTGCCCAGAGAACGAGGTAGGATCCAGCCGGTGGGCTGCAAAGAGATGTGGCGAGCGCCGACCAGGGTGTTCCATACGCCACAGAGCCAGAGGACGGAGAACGAGTAGAAGACCAGAGCTGGGCAAACGAAGGAGTGCAGGACAATCCAGAGGGCGAAGTCTAAGCCAGTGTCAAGGACGTGCTGAGGATTCAGAACCAGAAGATCAGGCAGGCTTAGAGGTCCAGAGGCAGAATTGGTCAGGATCAAGCAATCAGAACATAATCAGAATGATGAACCAGTCATCATCACCACCAAGATATGACACTAGGGGTATCATTTTATGACCCAATGCTGTGATAAAGTAGTAGACCTTTCTGTTACGTCCCTTTCTCTTCATGATTAGGAATGCTTTCTAGACCATCTCTGCACTGTGGCTTTTTTAAAAAGTCGGCGGCACAGGTCCACTCTGTCTGAACTTATGGCCACCTCTTCCACAGAGCAATTAGACCAGCTGTGATCCCCCCTCAACAGTGTCAGGCACAGCTGGCCTGAGTGTGGCTGAGAGGGAGACAGACACAAGGAAGCTTACTTTTCACGAAAAATATATGAAAGCCTCTCTACAGATTAGTTTTTCCATTCCTCGAGCAAAACTAAACTTCTTATTACAAAATAACCACAAACTAACAAAAACATTAGAAAGGATCCCTTGTTCATCCTGTCACATCTGTCCTTATTCAAAATTAATTTTGCTCTAAACAGCAAAGTTAAATGAATGGATGGCTTTGATAATTTCTTTATAATGAATCTTCTTCAGAAACACAAAACCTATCATGATAATATGGCATATTGCGACTGAATATGATGTGATATGCCAAATGAGACGCATTTATGAAGTTAGTTGGTGTTCTACAGTATGACAACATTTTCCAGAGGTTAAAAAGATTTCCTTAGCCTTTGAACGGCCTCAGGCATATGAAAGAATAAATGCTTTGTGTGGATAGTGTATCTATGTAGGATGGGGGGAGGTGGGCACTACAAATGATTTGTACCTAGGAGAACTAAATGCTTAGCGCTGCCCCTTGTTATAATTGCTGTTGATTTATTTTATTCACCAAATGTCTGAGGTTAATGTTGTCATTAAATGACCAACCAGGTGACAATATTTACCAGTAAGGTAAATATGGAGTCATTTGATGTACATTTTAATCATCGCTATTAGAGTAGAAGTGGGCTAAATAGAAATACTCAGAATTACAGATTTACTTGTTACAAAATAGAAAAAAAACCATATATTTCTGTCAATGTTGGGGTGGAGGTTGGTTGAGGACCGAACCGCAGAGATATGGGAGGCAAAGATAAGATCTTGCAGGTTCAATGAAATCAAAGGTGACAGAAACAAAATCCAAAAACTAAAAAATGCAGAAAAAACAAAAAAAAAAAAACAGGAGACATACAGTAAGAGGAAAACACACATGGGGAGCCAAGTAAGCAACAACAACAAAACAGCACTGAAGAACTGCCCAGGTAGAACATATATGGGAGACAGAACATAGGCTACGTTCACACTGCAGCCTGAAGGGACCCAAATCCGATTCTTTTGCCCATATGGGACCTGGATCTGATCTTTTCATGGCAGTCTGAACAAAACACATCTGATTTTTTTCCAATCCGACCCAGGCCACTTGGCTATGGACTCTGTGTCTAAACGGCCAGGTCGGATTCATCCAACCTGAACGCCATTTATACCCGACAAAGGTCAGTATTCGGCGCCTAGCTACGCAGAAGCGGCAAGAAAAACAACAACCATGGCGGACGATGATGGGGAGAGAAGTATTTATGTTTAACCATATCGAAAATATTCAGTTTTTATGGTTGGAAAAGACAGCTAGATGCGCACTGGCACTACCATCTATGTTTACTTCCGTAAACATAGAGCACACTGGCCGTTGATGTCATTGCGTCCTCTACTGCGCATGCGGGACACTCACCTTGTATGACTGCAGTTCACACAGGACATCACATACAAATCGCATATATTTGGAAATATGAACAGCAACACAAAAAAAACGGATTTGAAAAAAAAAATCGGAATTGACCATTAAGCCATAGACTGGGGTAATCAGCTGATATGGAGCAGGTGTGAATAGAAGTGACTAATAGGTAGCTAGGGGAAAGGAGACTGACACAAGGGGGCAACAGAGAGTAACTAAAGGCTGCTTAAATATAACACAAAAAGTAAAATAAACCAAAGATCAACAAACGAGAATGACATAGATATCTGAAGTCCAAAAGGGGAGAACTGTAATAATTTATTTTTCATTCTTGGTAAAAACTCAATGCCATAAGTTTTTCATTGCAATTCGACAAAAGAAGTAAGAATATTGATACTTGTGAGAAGAAAAAAAATCTAATTTGTTGTATTTCTTCTTGTTTCCTTTGATCCTCCCTTTTCTATTTCCCAGAATAAAAAAGATCTCTTACACCACTCTGCCCCATATCTCGAGATCTCCAGGTTTCAGTGCAGAGACCAATTAAATGTACAAGCTGCTGCCCTGAGCCTGACCGTCATTTCGCTAAAATTATTTTTTAAAATCGGAACAGTCTGAGAAGCTACCTGCTTAATTAATCACCTAGGGGAACCCAAGTCACTCGAGACATGGATGAAAATGTGATGGTTCAAGCACACTGTTCAGAAATCTCCAGAAATTGAAAGCTCCTCTTCACCTCCTTGAAGCAGGCGTTGCCAGTAGGCCATGGCATCTGTCTAACACCCTCTTCCTACTTTGAAAGCTTTCAGGGCGTCTTGGGCATTTAAAGCACTGCATTGCTGATGGGTACAGCAGGAATGAGGGGAGATAAAGTCCTTCTCTCTGTTATGTTTCCTGCTGTCCTTTTCATTCTTCTTCATTTCATGGTGCATGTGTGCGGTGCGGTTGAAGTGAAAAGCCCCAGGTCACTTGGTGAGAATCTGTCTGGTTGACTGCAGAAAAGGCACCTCAGGTTTTATCGCAAACAAGAGTTTCTACACTTCTCTTTCACTTTTTTTTTCTACAAGTCAGCTGAAACGTGGATGTCAGCAATTGCTTGTTCCATCCACATAATGCAGGAACTGCTTTTGTGGAGATCAAGCATCAGTTTGAAGTTGGGTAAATAAAGGGACACAGCACAGATTATTTATTTTTTTTCCACTGAGCAAGAGTCATTTACAAAAGCTGCGATGTATTGTGACTCTTAATGGGGTTGTTTGTGGATGGGTATGTGTGTGTGTTGGATTCAGATGAGTAAAAATAGCAGCATTGCCGTCAAAATTGGTTGTATTTGAGAGTGGCGGGCTCATGTGACAACTGTAATACCAGGGTGAAAGTAGAATAAAATTCTTGCTGCTGCTATACAAAAAAATGTACAGGCTTATTTTGTTTTATTACACCCTGCATGCATTTTAAAAGATAC
>NW_015150486.1:635682-650085 GCF_000732505.1 Cyprinodon variegatus | reverse complement strand
TGGATTAGGGCTGCAACTAATGATTGTTTTGCTAATTAATTCATTTTTTGAACCTTTTTTTGATTAAACAATTAATAATTGGATACCCAAAGGTTCCTTAAATACATGTTTTGAAACTAAAACTTTTCCACTTGAGGAGTTCTGGACAAAGCATATTGACAGGTTAGTGTTGTTTATCCTAATTGCAAAATGTTAATATTTTTTCAGTGTAGTATAATTATTTCTCCAACACGGTTGCTGTGTTTGCCTAAGCCATGTTTTCGATACACATATTACTAAATTAGTTGACAATTTCTTCCATAATCAATAAATCTGGTTAATTCTTTTAGCCCCACACTAGATATTCCCCTGGAGTTACCCTGCCATGGTGAAACATGGGGGCAGAAGCACCATGATCCATGGATACTTTTTGCCAGCTATAACAGGGAAGCTGGTCAGCGATAATGCAAAAAGATTGAACACTTTGGTCCAACAACACAAGACTAAACATACAGCAAATGCTTTAATAGAATGTTCTAACTGAAACCATATTCTTGTGTTGGAAGAGCCCAGTCAAAGTCAAGATCCAAATCCATTTGTAATCTGAATATTTGGAGAAAAACAAAAGCAATAACTATTGTTACATCATTCTTTTGTGTCATATTTGGTTAACTGATCATTTTAATATTCATAAACGTAATACAAGGTGAATTAACACCTCCAATTAATTAACAATTATTAGCTGAAGCTGTACAATGGGAACACTTTTAAGTGTTTGGCATACCCAGGTGATCAATTTTCCTCTCTGCCGACAGAGCATCTGCATAGAATAACATGAGATGAATTCACTGTTGTTGTTTTTTTTGTGTGTTTTTTGGGGGGAGGGGGTATATCTGCAATATTGACACAAATTTGAACTTAAGTAGCAAGAACTTCTGCTACGTACATTCCATAGTGGTACTTTATTACTCATCTAATTTGGAATGACCCTGGACGCTCACTGAATGCTAGGATGCCCCCCAGACATAGAGAGAAACTGTTGGATAATATCTTCACTCCATGCATGAAGCCATTACAGAGCAAGAGAGCTCATTTAGTGGCAGACTGTTACATCCTAAAAGCACTTTTACCTGCTTCTATTAGACTTTAAAATCTTTACTGCCGTCCAAACGGAAAAATAGTAAAAAAAGATTACTGTGGTTAATTAACGAGAAAGAGAACAATGATCATCCTTTCTTTTAAATTACTGCAAGAGTGAGAACAGACACAGAAAAAGCTCAATAGAGTGTTCTGTATCTGTTCTCAGACGGGCAAAAACTCTGAATCCATGTGCACCTGTCTGAGATTCAAAGAGAACCACCTAGAACTGTCCATCAACTTTACATTTTTAAATAGGTGTTCTGTTTATGATGTTGTAGTCATGAGGAAGGACATCCACTGTACAAGACAACAAATACTCTATCAGGTTATTATTAGGTTATTATCATAAGCAAGGATGGGTGAAGTGACTTTTAAACAGAATATATTCAGTATTCATAAATAATAAGAAATAATTCAACCATTCTTAAACTGCTTATGGGAATAAAATTTACCTCATCATGCTCCCTAGGACTTTTAATTTTATCAAGAATTGAATATCGCTTTTTATGTGTCTTTCAGACCTGAGTGAAGTTGCCCCCCCCCACCTTCTCCAATCAGACAAAATTAGTGTCAAACGTTTGTGCTGGTTTGTGCAGCAAATTTTTTTGTTTGTGCTACTTTGGATTTAAAGATATTAATGAATATGTAAAGGTCAAAAGGTCAACCAGCTCCCCCACCTTCTTCAAATTAGACAAAATTGGTGTCAAACGTATGTGCTACGTTTGTGCTAGTTTGTGCAGCAAAAATTAGCTTTTGTGCCGCTATCGTTTTAATGATATAAAGAAATATTTCTAGAGGTCATCGAAGGTCAACCAGCCCCCCCACCTTCTTCAAATTAGACAAAATTGGTGTCAAACGTTTGTGCTACGTTTGTGCTGGTTTGTGCAGCAAAAATTAGCTTTTGTGCCGCTATCGTTTTAATGATATAAAGAAATATTTCTAGAGGTCATCGAAGGTCAACCAGCTCCCCCACCTTCTTCAAATTAGACAAAATTGGTGTCAAACGTTTGTGCTACGTTTGTGCTGGTTTGTGCAGCAAAAATTAGCTTTTGTGCCGCTATCGTTTTAATGATATAAAGAAATATTTCTAGAGGTCATCGAAGGTCAACCAGCCCCCCCACCTTCTTCAAATCAAATCAAAGTTAATTTTTAACTTGAACATTCCTTGTTTGTTCTGCATACCACTTTTTTTTTTTATTAATAATACCACATTTTTATACCTTTCTGTGATTTCTGTGTTTCTTTTCTCCTTTGCTTAACTTTTAAAATGTTGTTCTTTTTACTTTATTTAATCTTGTTTATAAATTGTAAACAGCCTGTACTTATATACAGCTTTTCAATTCAGAGGTCAGTTTTCACACGCACACACACACACACACACACACACACACAGATGATGGTGAGCTACATTGTAGCCACAGCTGCTCTGAGGCTCACTGAGACTGCCATACACTGGCGCCACCGGGCCCTCTGACCGGTGGAGGTACCAGATCTGCTCGGGTAGTCAGATCTATCTGAACACTGCGCATGCCAGTGACATTACGCTACATGATTGGCTGAATGTTGCTATATGATTTAAAACATTGTGGTTGCCCAGACAATGATAATAACATCACGCAATGTCAGTGAGCAGAGTCGGGAGCATCTGTAGCGTTAGCATGTCTAGTGACCGATGAAGTTTTATCTGATTGATAACAAAACTGAAAAAATCTGTTTATGTTGAACAAAGTAACTGTTAGACCATGATATAAAGGGGGAGAACTTGATAGTGCTGTGGCTAGCTGTGCTCAGTAGCTAACAGGTTAGCCTCTTTTAGCTCGGTCAGTTAGCCATATTAAGCTACACTAATTTGAACTTCGTGTCAACAAAAAACGTTTGTTTTCTACAAATAGAACAACTCTTTTATTTGTCTAAAACCTCTACGAAAGTAATTTTTTAAGATGCTCAATTTGTCCTTCCTGTCCTCAAATTTTAATAAAAAGAATAAAAATAAGCTAAGACTTTTAATCTCATCTAGTTAAATACCAGAGCTCTGTCAGTCTTAGAACGCAGTACTTTCCTTCAAGACTTACGATGATTGTTTTCTACTTTTGGGTGCTTTAGACTGACAATGATTGTTTTCTACTTTTGGCTACTTCAGATCGCCTAGGAAATGTAAAATAAAAGCAAATATAGGTGAAAATATGTTGAGACTCCAAAAGAGATTTAATCCTTAAGAAACAGGTGCAATGCATTTTATCCGAGTGGAGTTGCCATATGTTGATTTCATAAGAAGGGGCATGGCCCCGAGCAGATCTGGTACCTACACCGACATTGGTAGACAGTGCAGAAGAAGTGTTTTGCCCAAGGACACAACGACAATGAAAGCCGGAGCCAGGGCTTGAACCGTCAACCCTTTGATTTCAGGGCAAACTCCTTCATATGACACAATGTTGCCCAAATTATGTGTCTTTGTCTTGTTGGTTTTGCCACAATCACACCCAGATCTTCCCACTTTTATGTTTTATCTTATCTAATGTAAAAGATCACTTTCAAGATGTACCAGGAAAGTAGGAATACTCCTGGCTCAGCTGGAGATTAAATTTTGTACGTTACAGTGTTGGTGGAGTGAAAAGACCTTGCAGGAGTCTAAATTAATTTTATTTCTTTACAGGCAGGAAGCCTGGTAAGCCTGAATGGTTTTAAATTCTTTGTTTGTTACTTTTCAGCTTTTCCAATAACAAACTTTGTAAGTTCGAGTTCAAGGTGGCACATTGTAAATACACAAAAGGGCTAAAAACTAGCTGGTAGAGAAAGTAGATGCAAACACCCAACAGCATTAAATCAAAGCAGGCACTTATTTAAAGCAACATGATTCCTTCGCTTAGTTTTGACAGCGGCCACCCCAGTCGAGCTGACTTTCTTTGTAGAAAGGAGGTAATTGGCGCTAAGGCTTCCAAGCTCGAACAGCTAAAAGCAAACTGCAAGTGCTTGTTCGTGATTATCCTCTAACAGCTTCAAATGAGCTGAGCGTAATCATATGCCTCCCATGCATCGATATCCGTACCCCCTCCCTCAAATGTCACACAGAGAGCCAGTGGGGGGTAAATGTTAGATCATGTGAAAAATAAGCCCATAAAGGGAGAAGAATACAAAGCGTTTAAGATGATGCTCACAAACCTTTGTTATTATGAATGTGTTATTGGCTGTACAATATGATGACAAGTGAACTGTATGAAAATCTGGAAAAAAAAACATCTAAATGTCTAAGAGTTTGATCTGTGTGTTATTTTGTGTCAAGTTTCTGTTTTAAAACAGCGGAGAGCAAATTGTGGTGATACGTTTCTCAAAGCCCTGAGATCCTTTGTTGTTTTTTTGTCCTCTTGTATCTTTGTTATACAAGCGAATAGAGTTTGGCACTGTAATCTGTGCATCGTAATGAACAGTTAGCTTGAACATAAAGGAATGTGACAGAATCCAAGTGGGTGAAGGTTCATCCCGTTTCTGCCCGTGCCGTCTCTGCTTTTGCTCAGAACCTAATTTATAGCCAAAGATGTGTTTGTTCGAGATATACCTGACAAGAATATTAGTGGATTTTTCAACATTAGAGAAATAAAAAAAAGCTGCTATTGAGTTTAGAAAAACAAACAAACCAAAAAAAAAAAAAACAGCACAGGAGAACTTGATCATGTAAATGTTGCTGTAGAACATCTGTGGATACAAGCAATATAACAACCACGTGGTAAGCTGTTATGAGGATTTCTGATTTGTTAGTGATATTATAATAAAGTGGAAATAATTTGGGAAAACTCTACCAATAAAGTCTATTATTAAAAGGAAATCAGAATAACCTGTCCATGGTGTACCCCGCCTCTCGCCCGTAGACAGCTGGAGATAGGCACCAGCACCCCTCGCAACCCCACTTGGGATAAAGCGTGTCAGAAAATGCATGGATGGAGAATAATTGCATTTGAAATGTACAATATTTTCTATTTTCTTTTTATAAAACAAATGAGCATATTTATTAACCCTTTAAAGCCTGATCCAAGAATAAAACAAAACAGAAAATAAAATTTTTTTGGTTTGAATTCCTTATTTGCCCTTTTAACAAAATATGTAAAAAGAAAAAACAGAAATACATTTTTACTATGTGATAAGTCAAGATTATTTTTTGTGTAGTCTCCTCCCCCCTTTTGTTATCAGGTATATCTGATTGTGTACAACAGGATTTTGAGCAAAATTTTTACCATTAAATTATACAAAAGGTGTCAGACGCAAAACATTTCAGAAACCGTATGTATCAAATATGATACATTTGGCATTATAGGGTTAAATGCTATATGATGTTCTCACTAAGACCTGAGAAATGATACAATTATTAATAATCAATAATATTTCCAAATAGTTCAGCTCAGATCATATCATTTTGTCTCATCACTGGACCTGATAGCTTCTAATGTCAAAGGAGATTGTTACAGGTTTAAATCCCACAGCCAGTAAGATGCACACTGGCGTTCCTCTTACCTGGCAAGCAAGTTTTTTTTTATTAATATTTTTATCATACGTCAACCTAGATGTGCTGTGAATCTGTTAATTTTTAATTTGTTTTTATAAAAAAAACCTGAAGCTGTGNGCAACGTAGATTCCCATCCAATTAGATTGAATTTGGTATTGATGACGTGAAAAATAATAACAGTAACTCCATTGAAACGATTCAAAACTAAAGTAACGAGCCAATTTTTAAAAATGTAAGGAGTAGAAAGTACAGATATTGGTGTAAAAATGTAAGGAGTAGAAGTAAAAAGTCGCCATAGAAATAAGTAGTAAAGTAAAGTAAAAATATCAGAAAAATCTGCTTAAGTACAGTAACGAAAGTATTTGTACTTCGTTACTTCCCATCTCTGGTCACCAGCACCCCTCGCAACCCCACTTAGGATAAAGCGTGTCAGAAAATGGATGGATGGAGAATAATTGCATTGAAAAAAATTATTTCCTATTTTCTTTTTATAAAAAAAAAAATGAGCACATTTATTAGATGCTATATGATATTCTCACTGAGACCAGACAAATTATAAAATGATTAATAATCAATAATATTTCACAATAATTGAGCTCGGATCATATTATTTTGTCTCATCCCTGGACCTGATAGCTTCTAATGTCAAAGGAGATTGTTACAGGTTTAAATCCCACAGCCAGTAAGTTGCACACTGGCGTTCCTCTTACCTAGCAAGCTCTGTCTGGCTTCAACTTTAAAACTATATGTTTACTTGCCATATGTTAAGTTTTTTTTATTAATATTTTTATCATACGTCAACCTAGATGTGCTGTGAATCTATTATTTTTTTATTTGTTTTGATGAAAAAGCTGAAGCTGTGACCTTTAAACCATAAGTTCCAATATGACCAACCGCAATTATTTGATTTTTAGCAACTTAATAGTATAATATTCTGTACCAACTCGTTTCAGTCATTTGACAGCTTCCTTTTCTGAGTCACTTATTAGGCTCAGATGTTCCTCAGATGTTTGCTTTAAGACTGCAGTTATCCCCTGGAGATGATCGCCTCCTCTGATACCCCACCAGTTAAAAATAGCTTCAGATAGATCCTTGAGTATTGCTGTACCACTAGTTTTCCTGCCATAGCACTCAAAGGGTATTCAGTAAACTAGTTCCTCAGCCTCACTGAGAACTTCTGCATATGTTGGTTTTTTTAAAATCATATGCAATAAATTAGGCTTCTAAGTAAAGCCTAAATTGCTCATATGGTTTATTATGGGATAACTACCATATTTTGGCTTGCAGCATAATTTTTATGGCCAGCGCAGCTGTAAGGTTAAATAGAATTTCATTTTGTTCTAGTAAAATAAGCAAAACTGGATGTACGGCTTTCTTTTCACTTTAGAAAATATCCAGATGGCTTAACACTTTTAGGGGGCTTTTATTAAATGTACTCTGTTTTTTGCATATGTGTGACGGTATAATGTCTGTAAACTTCTGGCCTTTTTAATGGTGATTCTGATATTATTTCAGATAAGATCTTAGTTTTAATTCTTAATTCAATTCGAAAGTACTTTATTGATCTTAATGAGAAATTAAATATTTCTTATAACGCATTGTGTGGTTTTTCAACTAATTATATTTCAGTTATGTAGGAAGCTGTAGCGGCCTGCCTTGGTCAAGATCTGGAGAAGCCTTTGGCTGTGGCCGAATGTCCGCCCAAATCATTATATGTAGTGGTTACTCCTATTTAAATGAGTGTTTGAACGTCCAGTGGATGAAAACGTAGTGGATGCGAAATTTTTCACAATGCACCTTGAAAAGTAATGATCATCCATGGTCACTCGACGAGCAGATATATCCCGAAATGCTTTTTGCAGAGTGCTCTCCTTGCAAAGCATTTTGGGATTTACTGTCACAGCGGCCCCCTGTCGCCATAGGCTGTTGCTAACCGACTGCGACGACTTATGACAAAGATGGATCAGGCAGCGCACGGTGGAGGCGGAGTTATGTGACCAACGGGAAGCAAAAAGTAGTGATCATCTGTCTGAATGGTCAGTTAACTGAGTTCATTATATTGTCCCCGCTCTGTATAGCGACTGAGGCATTGTGATATTAGGGCGGACATTCGGACACAGCCTGAGACTGAAAAAAAAGTTCTTACCCCTTGCTCACACTGGCTCCGGTGCGGTTACCGAGCCGACGGAGACCGCAACTCCCGCACACCCCCTCTCACACCGCCCTTTTGACTACGGTGCGGTGCAGCTCTGAACAGAAGTTCACTTGAGTTCACGTAACTTCACGCGATAACACGGCCCAAATAAGGATATTTGCGAGAGCTTGTTGCGGAGGGCTCCGGCACGCCGCAAGGATAGCTTTCTTGCGGAATTTTCTGCAGCGCCGGAATGTCTCGGTAACCGCAGCCGGACAGCTCAGCAGCCGGTGAGAGAGGTTTACGTCTTTTTAATGACTTGGAATCACTGCGGCGCCGCACCGCAAAGGTAAGACCGGAGTCGGTGTGAGCCTGGGGTTAAAGTAGGTACCTCTGATTTTGTTACCCTAGCAGATAATGGCAGAAGAGATCACACTCTTCACTGCAGACATTTAGAAGATATGCAATATCATGCTACAAACACTGAAGGATCTAATCTTCCTCAAGAAATACAATCTGCCCTGTCCCTTTTCGTAAACAGCCTCACAGTTGTGTCTCTGTTGTAGCTGTTGTCTGTTTAAACACCAAGGTATTGATACTCTTTCACCACCTCAACTTCTCCTTTTATGCTGTTATATTTGTTATTATGCTGTTATTAGAATTCAAATGGTCATTTTTCTTCTGAAATATACAATCATCTTCCTTGTTTTGTCCACATTCAGAATCAGATGATTGTTCCCACATTGTGCCACAAGTGGTCTGCCACTTCCCTGTCCTCAGCTGCTTGTCTATCTTTGATGCACCTAAAGCCTGCAGAGTATTTCTGCAGATAACAAGATTCTGTCCTGTACTAGAAGTTAGAGGTGTACAGAGTAAAAAGGAATGGTGTTGGTACCAACCCCTGTGATTGGACAGTTGACCCCTCAGTCTCAAATCTGTGCTCTGTTTGACAGGTAGTCTTTGATCCAGCTGATTGTTGAGGCCTCCATTTAAGTCTTAGTAAATAAGGCTTAATCACGTTAAATATACTGGAGAAATCAACGTTGATGATCCTCACAGCTCTGTCTGCCTTGTTTGAATCAGTGATCTACAGCACCTGTACCCTGACCTGATATCGGTCCATGTGTCATTTGGTACCAGGCCGAAAGAAAAAGAAAAAATAACTTCCATTATTTATGACGGATTCATTGTCCGGGTCTGACTAGTCTTTTATTTTGAAAAACTTAGCGGTTTATATCCTTTCTGTCGGTCTGTGACTCTATCAACATATGTCGGCCATAACACCATAGTTCCTGTGAGACCTCCTGCTGTAAACTCCCACCTCGTCTTTGCAGCAAAACAAGCTCATGGGCTCCCACTGATTCACTGCTATTCTGAGTAGTTAGTAGGCTGTTTTCATACACTTAGTATTTGTCTTATTTTAAAGCATGCTTAATGTTACCATAGCGACCGGAGAGTACTACAGCTACAGACCAGTCTGTGAAAAATATTGTCAGAAATTAAACTTGTCCTGGGTGCAAAAAGGGTTACTGGTCTAAATGACACAGGGCTTGTTGAAGATGAGATTATTGACTTCAAATGCAAATCAATATGCAAACTGCAGGGGAACCTGACAGCTTATTGTTGTCTCTCTAGGACTTGCAGGATTTCCATAGTCATTGAGGACAAATTTACAAAATGTTTGACCTCAGAATCTCTGGAAATATTTGAAATTATTGTAAAAAGTTCTTAAAATTTTGGAAGAAAATTACTCCTTTGTGGGCACATCATTTCCTTACCGACTGAAGAGAATCTAAGTAACACTATTCAATTTTTTTGTTCCATTTTCAAAATGTGACTGATTTGCTTTTTTGCAGTTATCCATCCTCCAATTATCCAGTGAAAGAAAAATTTATGGGTTTTTTTTGTAATCTTTTGGAACAGCTTTTTACTCGGAGTCAGGAACTGCCTCAGGTTTTTCATCTTTCATTTTTCTTCTTCCTATTTGCTCAGTATAGTTTGATAAGGACATAAACCTGAAGACATGAACAAGATTTTCTCTAATTACTCTTTCTTGCCTGTGTGTCTTCCATGTTACTTTGTTTGAACTTTGAAAGGAGAGTTGAAATGAAGGTCAGGGTATATTTTTAATCATGTTTTCATCTGGGATTCCTTAATTATCTTTTGATGTTTTTTTTTATTTTTGCTGTTTGTTGAAATACTTGCTTTTTTATTGAGTGTTTTTTTATTGAAACTTGCCATAAAGAAAAAAAAAATTGCCACTGCAGAATGTGGCCTGTCATGTTTGATTATGGATGATGCTGGATGTAGTGGACGGGTGGAAACAAAGTAAGCATGAAAATCAATTCTCCAAACAAAGTTTTTGAAGTATAAACAGTTAGAGGTATAATGGGTATCCTAGCTAGTTCCATTGGAAAAAAGTATTAGCAGACTTGTACAGCTTATTTCCTGCAGCTGTGGAGGAGGAAGTGCGTTTCTGTTAGCTGCCCTTTCCATAGATATTCCTTAAAGGCTGACCTATGATCATGCCCTCACCATCCCCTGTCACAGCTGACGGCTGAACACCAGGCGCTGTACGGCCACATGAGTTGAAATGTCATTCACTCTTCTCTCCTTCCCCATTGTTATGCTTTTCTCGTGCCTTCTGGTTCTTCGCTTCTCGCCGTTGCATCCCTCCCTCCTCCATTTTTATTATGACAGGATTATCACGCCATGACTTGCTGCTTCTCCTAAATCCCTTTTTTTTTTCAGCTTTTAGAGATGTATCCATCAGCCACACTTGTCAGTTTACCCATTAAGGCAGCACCAGCTGATAGAAATAAATAAAAATAATGACTATCAACTGATGATTTCACATCTAAAGAGAGCCCCTCCACCTCTGCAACCCTTGTTCTTTTTACAGTATCTCTAAAGCACATCTGTATCTCTGCTATCTCATTTGACTACAGCAATAACTCTGTATGACTTCATTGAAGATTCTGCGTGGCAGGATTATGACTGAGCTGTCAGTTTGTATTAAGCAGATGACTTCCAGCGGGACATTGTGTGTGAGTGAGAGGGACAGAGAGAGGTGGAGGAATGGATGGCAGAAAGCTGTTTGTGATGTTGCGGAGGGATAAAGCTCCCATAATACCATTGCGAGTGAATCAAAGATAAAAGATGTTGTTCCTGTGAAAACATGGCCGTCATGAAGAAACTCATCAGGCTTTTCTTTTTGTTCCAATGCTTATCAGATTTAGAAAACAACAATTCCTACATGATGTGTGACTCACATGATTAAATGACACTGTATCATTTAATGTTTTCGGTTTAGGTTTTAAATACGTGAGCTTCTCATTCAAGTCTTGATTCTGATTTGGTCATTTTAACACGTTCACTGCAAAAAACATCTAGAAATAAGTGAAAAATGTCTTGAATTAAGTGTATTTACCCTTAATTTGAGCAGGTAAATAAGATGACCTACCAATGGAATTAGTATTTTCACTCCTAAAATAAGATAATTAGCTAATATATGCTTGAATTAAGACAAAACTATAGTTTTTTTCTTATTTTAAATGTAAATTGTCTCGCTCCATTGGCAAAGTGTCACACTTACCTCCTCAATTCAAGAAAAAAATGCACTAAATTTGATCAAAAATGACGTATTTCGATTTCCATTCTTTGCAGTGTTGGTACGCTTTCATTTTAGCTCTGGCTGGAAGTAAAACCTCCGACTGTTTCAAATCATTGGGGGTCTCTTAAATGTTTTTTTTCTCTATGGCAGACACATATTTATCACCATCCACCCATCTAATAACTCAAACCAGCTTCCCTTCAAAGGCCTCAGCTAAATTGTCGCTTTTAAAATACCTGAGAAGAATAAGAGACTAAGTGTTTCTTCTTTTAAAAGATTAATCCCCTGAATTAAAAGGGGAATTTTGGGTTACTGGAAGCTTCGGATATTGTATTATTCTCTCACGCCAAGTGAGTAAAATAAATGTAATACGTCATGCAAAATACACTTTATAGCTCTTACTTGGAGTGTCTAGGTACGGAAGAGGATTAGGGCCACTGAAAAAATAAAAAAAAGTTAGCTCAATTTTAAATTTCATATTTAAAATTGTTTAATATGTGAATTCTGAATTTTATCTCAGAATTCTTACTTTAAACTCAGAATTCTGACTTTTTTCTAAGAATTCTGACCCTAATCGCAGAATTTGGGAACTTAATGTAGATGGGCACCATTAAGGAAGACATGTGGGAGCACCCAACTTCACCGACAAAAATTTGAGTTGTTTGGGGGGCAGAGACACATATTGATGGAATTACGCGACTTTTTACGTGCCCGAGGGGTCGCCGATGATGCTATTTCATTAACGGAAGAGCAGAAGGCGAATAAAACAAGAGAGCTTGTCTCTAAAACAGACATGGCTACGACTTGATGCTAACATCTTTATTAGCTGTCAGAATTCTGAGATTAAAGGCAGAATTTTGAGATTAAAGTCTGAATTCTGAGATTAAAGTTAGACTTCTGAGAAAAAAAGTCTGAATTCTAAGATTGAAGTCAGAATTCTGACTTTAAAGTGAAATATTTAAAAAACATGCTAATTTTTTTTTTTCTTTTCAGTGGCCCTAAACCTCTTTCGTATCTAGGAATGGAGGATAGTGCAATTAAGTTTTTCCAGGTGCTGTTTAGATATCATTACATCCTTTTTGGGTTCAGACTTTTCAATGTATTTACTTTGTTCTATTCCCTTTTATGCCTTTTAAACAACAATTTCACAGTGTTTGTTTGGAGATAAGTTCATGAACTTTTGTCTTACCTTTTGCAGATCTACTATTGTTGTGTTTCTTGAAACAAAATTTTATAGTCCAAGCTCAGGGATGCCAAACTCCTAAGTGGTTAAGTCAAAATATTTTGATGGTTATACCAAAAGCATTGCAGGTGCACTTTATACAGACCACAACTGAATGTGTTAGATAGTTATCATAAGGATTTAATGATATGCTCCCTTTAAATTTCTCAACACCCATATCCCTGACCTCTCTGCTGGGTTCCTACAGGTATTTGCTGTTTGTTTGGATATTGTCTGTATGACATGGTTTTACTAATGTTATCTAACAAGAAGACAAGCTATTCACTGGAGATTGCATTTATTACTGTGGTGCCATGGTAAAAGTAGCTGTATACAAATTCACAAAAATACCTTTGCAAAGCTCTATATCAGGCATCCCCAAACTCGGTCCTCAAGGCCCGCTGTCCTGCAGGTTTTAGATGTTTCTCTGCTCCAGCACAGCTGATTTTAATTGATAGTTGATTAACAGGCTTTTGCTCTACTGCAATCATTATAATCAGCTGTGCTAAAGCAGGGAAACCTCTAAAACCTGCAGCACAGCGGCCCTCGAGGACCGGGTTTGGGGAAGCCTGCTCTATATTATAAACTGTAGTTGCTGTGAACATTTTAATGCATATGGCTTGACCTTTAACCAGTTTATACCTCAGGTGACCTTTAAAATCATAGTTGGCCTTCTAACTTGTGTATTTATGTAGTGAATCAGATTTTAAAGCAGGACAATAAAAGCAGCCCTTTGGTATTCTCCATTCAAACCTAAATGTCCTCGAATAGATAGTTAAATAACTCAATAGAAATGAAAAATGTTATTCTTCTTGAAAAGAGCATTGCTTAAACATTTGGCTTTTAATGGGGTTTGTTTGAAAGAGTCCTGTTAGTGATGGTAGAAGCAGGATAAAAAACTCACTTTTAAAGCTCATGTTTTTTATGCCTTTATCTTAATATTCCCATCATGTGTGGACATCTAGATATTCTTTTAAGACTGTCAGTTAAATATGCACAGAGCACACTAGCAGGCATTTTTGACAAAGTGGATTCTCAGGAAATATCTGTAAAAAGGCAAAAAAGTCTTAAAAGCTCTGTCTTAAAGAATCATTATCTTGACGAAAATTCTTTTCAGCTTTAATTTTGGTTTGCAGGAGCTTTACCCAAATTATTGTGGCACTTTGAAACCAAAATGTGGCCAGCACTTTGTGGATGAGCCGAACAACAGAAGGGATACTTTTATGAAGGGAGGCTGTAGCTCTCAATGACCGAAGGAAGAATCTCAGACTAGTTCCATCAAATATGGAAAGAAACAGCCTTGTTCTTTTCCTGTGTACTTCAGGGTCATAAAGATGCACTAGAGAAATTGCAGTAAGTGGCCCATCTTTCATCTGCAGAAGGACTCGAAAGCAGCAGTAAGTCTTTGTCCTTGGCATTGGCAGCATCTAAGTGGATGATGATGAATGAGGTTATTGAAGACTCAATAAACTGTATCATCTGTGGCATTCTCCAAAGCTGATCTGCAAATGGAAGTACTTCTTCTGCTCTCTCTCCTGATTCATGTGCTGACATTAAAGTTTTATAAACCAAAGGGGAATGGTAGGCTTCAGTGCCAATCAAAGTGGCTTAAAATCGAATCTGTACCGCTCAAACCTTTTGGGTACTGTAGGGTATTTGTAGAAGTGGATGAATCATCGGGGATCAACTTTGAAATTAGTCCTGTGATTCATATTCTAGTTTAAATACAGACTGAGATTCTATTTAGCCATATCGTAAATTATGTAAATATTAAGTGAATGAAACCAGTTCTATACAGTTATTCTTTTTAATACGTTTGA
>NW_015150486.1:626427-631382 GCF_000732505.1 Cyprinodon variegatus | reverse complement strand
TACAGACTGAGATTCTATTTAGCCATATCGTAAATTATGTAAATATTAAGTGAATGAAACCAGTTCTATACAGTTATTCTTTTTAATACGTTTGAGACGATTAAAAAGATAAGAGATAAAGTTCAAATCATATTTAGTGGACTGGAAAAAATCTAAATCTAGATAAGTAGTTTTTCCTTAAAATAAGTGCATTTGTTCTTGAATTGAGGAGGTAAAAGAGACATTATGCCAATGGAACAAGAAAATTTACCTTTATAATAAGAAAACAAACTTGCATTGTCTTATTTCAAGTGCATCTTATCTAAATATCTCATTTTAAAAGTAAAAACACTCATTCCATTGGCAGATCATCTTATTCAAATATTCAAATTTAAGAATGTTCGTACTTATTTCTATGTCGTTTTTCAAATGTGGCATACGTGGCAAAGATAAAAAAAAAATGCAAGTTATTGATTAATGAGTTAAAGTTAATTTATCTCATCAAACAACTTACTATTAACTAATAAGTGGCAATAACAATAAAAACAACAACAAAACAAACTAGGTTTTCTCTTGTATAAGAGGCTCTTTCTATAAAATGTGAGGATATTCTTTTTTATAATATGCCTGATTAAATTTTTTTTTTAGATTTTATCTATTTATTGTGGCAGAATGTTAAACTTTTTAGATTTTATAAAACAGGAATCTATTAGTTAAGAAAATATGAAAAATACTTATTATTTCCAATGTACAGTGATGTAAAACAGTCATTAATAGACAGGGTATGTCGCTCTGTCATTCTGCAGACTACTTCATAGTTTGTTTTATTGAAATTGACTCCAACTTGGGTTATGGTTCTGTTTATATTGTAATCCATTAATCTAGAGAGACTTTGTGCGTTTGATCTCAGAGAAATGTAAAAACTCAATGAACTGCATTAAACCACAAAAGTCTTCCCCATCTACTGTGCTTGTTGCAAACATATTTCTTGCATAATGCCCTCTACTTTTCTCCAATCACATCCTCGCCTTTTGATCACAGCAGAGAAATTATGCTGCTCCGTCATACAGCACAGCTAAATAGGCACTATTTAGGTGATAACCTAACAAGTTTATCAAGTGTTTATATTTACAAACATAACATAAAGTGCATGCTGCAACCCTGCCCCATTAAAAAAAGGAAACAAACCCTGACCGAACTGGGTCAGTTCTTATTTGGCTAGTTGGGTTAAATGGGATACCGGTTGCTGCTAAAACAGCTTTTCTAGGAAGGATATCAACAAGGTTTAGGAGCTTGTTTTAGATGTTTGGGACCAGGTGTACATTTGTGAGGTCATGGACTGCTGTTGGATGAGCAGCCTGCCTCTTATTCTCTAATTCATAACAAAGGTCTGTTTCAGTCTGGACAGACAATTCCAACTCACATCCAACAAACTCTCATCATTGGCTTTATTAACCTTTATTTGTTCTTCAGTACACTATAGTATTTGTGTCTGCATGGTTTGCCCAAGATCTGTAAGTGTACCTTGTTTAAGGCTAATTCTTACAAGAAGAAAAATGTATCTTTTTTTCCCCATTTGTTTCCACTTTGTTTTGATACCATTTAAAGCTGATATTAGATTTCCTTAAGAACGAGGAAACTTTACAACTGGACTTGCACACATGGCACTTTTTCTCAGTCAATTCCACCAAGCTTGAATTCACTGAGCTCCTAAGTGCTACCAAGTCTTTCACCAATGTTGGTAGAAAAGGTCACTGATCAGAGGTAAGCTATTCAGAGGAAAAGAGGAACAAACTTGCAAAATAACAAACAGAAGTAGAAGAAGCAGATAAAGAAAACCATTGATGCCAATTTTCTATCGGCCATTTGCAGAATGCTTCTTAACTTTCCAAAACCATTCATCCAATTTGAATGTCTGAAAACAAAAGTGTCTCAAAAATGCTAATCATCCTGACGGAGTGGTAAACATGGAATGGTAGACATGGGGACAAAAGTCCCGGACTAGGAACCCCAAGCCACCCCACAGATAAAACTAATAAATGAATTAAAACTAATTAAACTATATAAAAAAACACAAGCACAAACACAAAAAGAGAGATTCTTATTCTGTGTAAAAAATGAATAAAAATAGATTTTAAGATGAGTTTTAGACATCTTAAAATGTCACTGAAATATTTANCAAGTTTATCAAGTGTTTATATTTACAAACATAACAACATAAAGTGCATGCTGCAACCCTGCCCCATTAAAAAAAGGAAACAAACCCTGACCGAACTGGGTCAGTTCTTATTTGGCTAGTTGGGTTAAATGGGATACCGGTTGCTGCTAAAACAGCTTTTCTAGGAAGGATATCAACAAGGTTTAGGAGCTTGTTTTAGATGTTTGGGACCAGGTGTACATTTGTGAGGTCATGGACTGCTGTTGGATGAGCAGCCTGCCTCTTATTCTCTAATTCATAACAAAGGTCTGTTTCAGTCTGGACAGACAATTCCAACTCACATCCAACAAACTCTCATCATTGGCTTTATTAACCTTTATTTGTTCTTCAGTACACTATAGTATTTGTGTCTGCATGGTTTGCCCAAGATCTGTAAGTGTACCTTGTTTAAGGCTAATTCTTACAAGAAGAAAAATGTATCTTTTTTTCCCCATTTGTTTCCACTTTGTTTTGATACCATTTAAAGCTGATATTAGATTTCCTTAAGAACGAGGAAACTTTACAACTGGACTTGCACACATGGCACTTTTTCTCAGTCAATTCCACCAAGCTTGAATTCACTGAGCTCCTAAGTGCTACCAAGTCTTTCACCAATGTTGGTAGAAAAGGTCACTGATCAGAGGTAAGCTATTCAGAGGAAAAGAGGAACAAACTTGCAAAATAACAAACAGAAGTAGAAGAAGCAGATAAAGAAAACCATTGATGCCAATTTTCTATCGGCCATTTGCAGAATGCTTCTTAACTTTCCAAAACCATTCATCCAATTTGAATGTCTGAAAACAAAAGTGTCTCAAAAATGCTAATCATCCTGACGGAGTGGTAAACATGGAATGGTAGACATGGGGACAAAAGTCCCGGACTAGGAACCCCAAGCCACCCCACAGATAAAACTAATAAATGAATTAAAACTAATTAAACTATATAAAAAAACACAAGCACAAACACAAAAAGAGAGATTCTTATTCTGTGTAAAAAATGAATAAAAATAGATTTTAAGATGAGTTTTAGACATCTTAAAATGTCACTGAAATATTTAAAGTAGCTTTCCCAAAATAAAAGTGTCAAAAAAATAAAACTCTATTATGAAAGAAATAATTTTTAACACACACACACATATATATATATATATATTTAAAAAATGTTGGATGAAGCGGCTTGCGATGAATGCAAGTCTGGAAATAGCCAATATCCAAGGCTTCTATCTCACACCACAAATGTTTTCTCTTCTCCTTATGCCTCGTTTAGTCAAAGACTTAGACACCCAGTCTGTAAGAAGTAGCGCTACCGCAGGTCATCCATTCCTGCTGCCACCAGACTCTATAATAATGCACTATAACCACAATAACTCCTGTAAAAACCACTGTGCAGCTATATTATAGTTTTTTATTTATTGACTGTGCAATATTCTGTGCAATATTCTGAATGTGCAATATATGTGAATAGAATAGTCATACCACTAACTCAACGTTGTTCCTTACCTACTACACTTTAATGTAAAAGTAAATCCACCTGTATATAAGCCATCCGGATTGTACATATGACACCTCAAATCTCTGTGCTACTCCCTTGTATTTTTTTATTTCTTATTTTTATTTTGTTTTTTATTGTGTGTGATACATGTACACTTGCACCTTAATCTTTATTTATCTTGACATACTGTATATACCTGGATATACTGTATATATATTGTTTATTCTTAATGCACCTTTTTCCTCCTAGTTTGCACCTTCTTTAATTACTATGCCAATATGTGACCAGTGAATTTCTCCGCTGTGAGATCAATAAAGCTCATCTAATCTAATCTAATCTAATCTAATCTAATGCCATTGACCCTACCGTTTGTATGCATTCATCTAAATGAATCAGAACATGAAGTTGGAGTTGATGACACCTTCATACACTTGTTTTAACCAACCACTGTTATTCAGACTCCTGTTATGGTCCTGTTAGGGTCAGAGCATTGTGTTAAATGCTCTGATTTTTCCAGAGCATTTAACACAATTTAGCCTGCTTTGGTTTTATTAAAAACTCTAGAAGACTCAGCTGGAGGCCTCAACAATCCCCTGAATCAAAGACTACCTTACAAACAGACCCCAGTTTGTAATACTGAAGGGTCAACTGTCTAACCTGGTAGCCAGCAGGAGAGAAGCACCACAGGGTTATAGTCGGATGACCCAGCAGCTATTGGCGAGCAGCAAAGACGAGGAGGGGGAGCTGATGAACAGTTTTGTAGCATGGTGCAGAAAAAATCTTCTCATACTGAATTTGAGTGAAACAAGAGATGATTGTAGATTTTCCCAAGAAACCTATTTAACATCATGTGAGAAGTAGAGGTGGTGGAGAAATATAAATACCGGTACCTCTGTGTTCACCTGGACAATAAACTCAGCTGGAGACACAGCTGTGAAGGCATCTACAAGAAGGGACAGAGCAGAATGTATTTCCTAAGAATACACAGATCCTTAAGACTTTGCAGCAAGATGCTGCAGATCTTCTACAAGTGTGTTGTTTCTTCAATCAAAGGTTTCTCTTTATCCCCTGCAACTGGTCAAACAAAAACTCTGTGTTATCACAGAATTTAAGTATCTGCAATTTTCAGAATCCCTAAAAAGTAATATCCTAGCGTTGGATCAGGTTTGCTGCAAGACCACTGGGGGAAAATAGAGTTTTGCTGTCAATATTACTGTGATAGGTGTACCTGCATCCAGACTAGACTGTGCATGGTTATTGCCGTGTTTGCTGATATTAGAATGTCACG
>NW_015150486.1:599576-624696 GCF_000732505.1 Cyprinodon variegatus | reverse complement strand
GAATCAGGACATACGTACGAGGTGATACTGGATATGCTCAAGACTAATCACGAAATTTCAGTTAGTTTGCATGCACTGAAGATACACTTAAAATAAGCTGGACTGTTCAAACTTCCAGTTCAAGGGTCAAACGGCGGCGTCGTCCAATCAGCGATGTCTCATGTTTCCCACTGGTACCTACCTTTTCCGGTAGGTTAATGTAATTGTGTTTTCCTTAATGTAGTTGCACTTTGCTTTATGTAGTTTTGTTTTTCTTAATGTAGTTGCGCTTTGCTTTATGTAGTTTTGTTTTTCTTAATGTAGTTGCGCTTTTAGATTTCTAGTTGCAGTTTGCACTTCAGGCCCACCGTACAAATGCTGTAGAACATAAATCTTTATTCTTCAATTTGAATAAGCAGGATGGAACTCTATGATATCAGACATTGTTCATCATTATTTATGGCTGTATCTTGCTTTTGCCGATATTCATCTGTGCCACTGTGGAGTTTGTGAAACCCCTGATGTATGCCCTTTACATCAGTCATGATTGATTACACCCTATCCGATGACTTGCTTTATCGCCAGAGCTCGTTTCTCCCTCCAAATCTCTTTTTTTTTGATGGAAGATTTTTTATTTATTTATGTTTTGTTTCATTAAAAGTGACAGGACTGGGAGCTTGGTGTAAACAAGGATTGCAAAGGAGAATGATAATTAGAGATTTCTTAATACACAAAAGGAAAGTAAACTCAACCTTTAACCTAAACATTATGAATCATGTATAAAAAACCTGCCTTCTGGAGTTATGTCTGGTTAAAAAAGCACTAAATAACTGTTTGATCTCCCACAGGATAAAATAAGAAATCTGTCTTCTTGAGCTCGCATTTCAGGGCAGGATATTAAATTGCTTATTGAGATCTTGGCTTTCAAAGCACTAATTGTAACTACCTCTAAGGGCACAACAAAGTGAAAAAGAAAGAATAGCAAAGTTATTTTTTTTTTATTTAAGTTCTACCCAAGGATCAATATCTTTGTGTCCCTTTTCATCTTTGTTGCATATTATTTAAGAAAACCGTTAAAAAGTTTAACAGAAATAACCTTCACTAGTTGGTTCACCAGAGGTTCTTAGAAAAACACGAGATTATTTATAGTTTGCCTTCAGTCCAATCACGCCTCACATTTGTTGTGTCCACAGTTCCAGCCACAATCTACAAGGTGTCAGAAGACATCGTCGTGAATGAAGGCAGCAACGTGACTCTCAGCTGTTTGGCAAGTGGCAGGCCGGACCCTCTAATCACCTGGCGGCTGCTCAACCCCTCAGGTGAGTGACATAGAAAAACTGCTTTCTCACAGAATGTTACAGTTCAGCTGCTTAACTGAGCCCCCTATACAGACACTTAATCTAAAATCTTTATAAATGTTAAAATATTAATTTTACCTTGTGAAGAATCAACCATCTCGTATCACAGGTAAAGATAACAGATTGTTATTTTAGAGCACCTGGATAAATAAAAAACATGTTTTAGATTACAAGTACAGTTAAAAACAAAAAAGTATTTAAACCAATCTAGCTATTTGTTAAAAGGTAATTCCTCCTAAATCTAATAAGTGTTTGTTTGTTGTAACTCAATGGCCTTAACTGCCATTAAGCATCTTTGGTAACTGGAAGTCAGTGACATGAATGTTTTGGGTATATGACTCTTTTCAGGACAGTTTGATTACAGTTATCCTATTTTATTCTTATTTTACACTGTTTAAATTGGAAGGACAATTTAGAGAGGCCAATCAACCTAACAGTCATGTTTTTGGACTGTGGGAGGAAGCCAGAGTACCCGGAGAGAACCCACGCATGCACAGAGAGAACATGCAAACTCCATGCAGAAAGACCCTGGGCGAACCCAGAACCTTCTTGCTGCAAGGCAGCAGTGCTACCCACTGCGCCACTGTCTTATTATATTGTATTTTATTTCGTTCTATTGTATTTACAATCTTATTTTTTCTCTCTTGTGTAAATGTTTGGACTGAAAGAAAAGAATCTCCTCGAAGGGATTAATAGAGTAAATCTGATTGTGATTCTGATTGAATTGCCTGTTAAAGGATATGGAACAGGCTGCTTGTCAGATTTCGGTCCAGACTGGGAGTAGGCCACCCAATAAACTCTCTGCTTTTGAGCTCTTAAAGAGCAGATTAGGTTTTGCGATTCAGATCATTCTTTCTGCACAACCCAAGCACACTGGAGGGATAAGGTAACAAACCGACTGGCAAAGCTTTACTTTCAGGAATAGTATTTTGGTCTGTTAAGTGAAATCATCCAGGTAAAACCATAACACTGTTTGACTATCTGTATGATAAAAAAGGACACTTACCTTTTTTTAAAATACCACTTTTATCTCGGCAGTCAAAACATTATATACTACTAAATGATTGGTGATCATTACAATATCTTTTTGAGAAATGTGATTCGGCCCTATCGATTCGATTGGTCAGATGTGGTTTCGGCTTTTGGCTTTTTCACAATAACTCCATATATGTCAAGTTTCTTAATTACTGTTAAATGATAAAAGAAAAGTTGACCTTCACTTCATTTAGATTTGGTCATAAAATCCTGCATTTGTGATGTTTTAACCAACTTATTGTTGCTATACAGGTTTTATTTAGATGATTGCTTGATTTTTAAGGTAAAGCAACCTGGTTGACTGTTGGCTAACAAAACAGGCAAACCTTTACTTTTTCCACAACACAAGAACACAAGGTCATTTAAAGGTTGGTTTGAATAGCATTTTTTAAAGCAAAATAATTATTTAAAAGATTATTTGTTTTTTTTTTGAAAGACTGGCCATGGTCTGGGATTAGTATTTGCTTAATGTTATAAAACATGTAGTAATGAATGGGGAAAAATAGAAAAATGTTCTTTTACTCTTTATTTCAAATTAACATTCACATTCATACACCATGAGACATACTTATAGAATTCATTTGGCACTGAACTAATTGATAGCAGCAGCCTCTCTGTCAGTAAAATGGAGACTGCCTAAAAGCAGCTGATGTGTGCCTGGTGACTGTAATATCAGTTATATNTTTATTTCGTTCTATTGTATTTACAATCTTATTTTTTCTCTCTTGTGTAAATGTTTGGACTGAAAGAAAAGAATCTCCTCGAAGGGATTAATAGAGTAAATCTGATTGTGATTCTGATTGAATTGCCTGTTAAAGGATATGGAACAGGCTGCTTGTCAGATTTCGGTCCAGACTGGGAGTAGGCCACCCAATAAACTCTCTGCTTTTGAGCTCTTAAAGAGCAGATTAGGTTTTGCGATTCAGATCATTCTTTCTGCACAACCCAAGCACACTGGAGGGATAAGGTAACAAACCGACTGGCAAAGCTTTACTTTCAGGAATAGTATTTTGGTCTGTTAAGTGAAATCATCCAGGTAAAACCATAACACTGTTTGACTATCTGTATGATAAAAAAGGACACTTACCTTTTTTTAAAATACCACTTTTATCTCGGCAGTCAAAACATTATATACTACTAAATGATTGGTGATCATTACAATATCTTTTTGAGAAATGTGATTCGGCCCTATCGATTCGATTGGTCAGATGTGGTTTCGGCTTTTGGCTTTTTCACAATAACTCCATATATGTCAAGTTTCTTAATTACTGTTAAATGATAAAAGAAAAGTTGACCTTCACTTCATTTAGATTTGGTCATAAAATCCTGCATTTGTGATGTTTTAACCAACTTATTGTTGCTATACAGGTTTTATTTAGATGATTGCTTGATTTTTAAGGTAAAGCAACCTGGTTGACTGTTGGCTAACAAAACAGGCAAACCTTTACTTTTTCCACAACACAAGAACACAAGGTCATTTAAAGGTTGGTTTGAATAGCATTTTTTAAAGCAAAATAATTATTTAAAAGATTATTTGTTTTTTTTTTGAAAGACTGGCCATGGTCTGGGATTAGTATTTGCTTAATGTTATAAAACATGTAGTAATGAATGGGGAAAAATAGAAAAATGTTCTTTTACTCTTTATTTCAAATTAACATTCACATTCATACACCATGAGACATACTTATAGAATTCATTTGGCACTGAACTAATTGATAGCAGCAGCCTCTCTGTCAGTAAAATGGAGACTGCCTAAAAGCAGCTGATGTGTGCCTGGTGACTGTAATATCAGTTATATCCGGTTCTGGGAAAAATTTATGAATTTATAAAATTCTTCCATGATAACAACACCAAAAGAGGAAGTGGCGGCCTAGTGGTTAGGGCATAAGGGTTAGAATCCTGAGATTGGGAGTTCGATCACCCACTTCCCCAGACTGCCACTCTGGGTCTCTGAGCAAGACCCTAAACCCCACACTGCTCCCCGGGCGCCGTACAATGGCAGCCCATTTCTCCAATGTGAGATCAATAATGTTTTATTTTATGTATTATTTATTAAAACAAAAGTAAACTTTAGAGAAAGAAAAATATAATAAAAAATACAAGTCTATACATGGGGCTGCACAGTGATGCAGCGGGTAGAGCTGCTGCCTTGCAGCAAGAATGTTCCGGGTTAAATTCTAGGTCCGGGATCTTTCTTCGTGGAGTTTGCATGTTTTGTGCATGCGTGGGTTCTCTCTGGGTACTACTGCTTCCTCCCACAGTCAAAAAACATGACTGTTAGGTTAATTACATTCTCCTGAGGTGTGAGTGTGTGTGTGAATGGTACTGTTTGTGTGTTGCCCTGGCGACTGGCGATCTGTCAAGAACCAGCACCCTTTGCAACCCTGCTTGGGATAAGCATGGCAGAAAAAGGATGGATGGATGGATGGATGGATGGATGGATGGATGGATGGATGGATGGATGGATGGAGGTGAATATAAACATATCTCTAAACAGAATTTAGATTAAGTTAAATGAAATCATTGAGGAAGATCAATGGAAGGAATAAGGAACTCTCTAAACCTGCATAGACATGGTGGCTGGGCAAGAAGATAAGTCTTTAGGAATCACATTAATGCACCTTGGACTTTAATGGTACTTAATGGTACTGTGAAGGACTTAAAAGCTTCAGTGTCAGTGATTAGAGAGGGTTTAACTACAACATCTGTTGTCCAAGCTCTTCAGCTGTCAGGGCTCCAAAGAAGAGGAAAGATAAAGCTCATATTGTCTCACATGAGACTTTAAGTAGAAGTTTCTTTAGTGGGCAGACTACACAATACACCTGGAGGATATTTCATATCCCTATTATCATGAATTGGTTGTAATCAATTACATTACTGCCATGTTTAGCTAAAATATCACAACCTTGTTTATCTTCTTGAAGTTTTGCAGAGGAGCTTAGTTGCTGAACAGTTTCTTCTAAGCATTTATTTGGCAGAATTGGAAAAAAAAAAGAGTATATTCTAACTATGGACACGTATTGGTGCTGGAGTTGGCTTTGACGTGCAGCCTGCTTTTCTAATCCAATTTTTTTTTCTCAGTAAAAAAACTGTAAAATCATTCCATTGCATCATCGATACTTTGACATAAATCATGCAGTTCTTTTGCACCTTTGTGTTCAGGGTTGTCAACATATACATTAGAGTCAACCACAATAATGAATTAATCATGTTCCCACACATATCATGGATAAAAGTTCATTGAAATCATAAAAAAATTTGTGTTTTGGACTTTCGAGCCCAATAAACATTCAGAAACATGNGTTTTGGACTTTCGAGCCCAATAAACATTCAGAAACATGGCTCAAACTGGGCCCTGTACTCTGATACTCATACTGTATATTAAAAAGATTCAAAGTATTCCATGATCAATTTCTCCCCTTTTTAAAAGAGTGTTCTGATAAGGAAAATAGTAAATGGGAGGTTCTGTGTCCAGTAAATTCTAGGGATGTAACGATATCAAAATCTCACAGTACAATACAATTTTGATATTGACCTCACGGTACGATATTTATTGCGATATTGTGGAAAAGCTCACGGTACTGTTAAATAGCTCACGATAGTGTTTCTGATGATAATAGCAAAAAAATAGAATTTTTTTCTGCTTTTGCAAGTCAACAGGCAATTTATTTTTGTATTTATGGATCATTACAACATAAAACGCTGATCACATAGTGCTTTTAAAGTGCAAGTTGTAGTCAGGAACATCAATATTCTGTTGATTCTTCTGTAAATAAAGTTCAAGTTAAGAAGCAATTGTAAACAATAGGGAAATCCCTTTAAGTGCAAACAAACATCAAGTTAAGTCAGGTTTAAATGTGCAAGGCAAGTAAAAGCAGCCTTTTAAAACTGGTGTTTAGAAACATAACTTAAATAAAATAGTCAAAAAGCCTTTTTTTAAAACACTGACCTATCATTTAGGTTATGTTCACATTTTTCATCAGTAAGATCAAAAGATCTACATTTCAAGAAAAAAAAGGGGTTTTTTTTTCAGGTTTTTTTGACCGGACAGGACATTCTTTGTGAGAGAATCTGCAAACTTTTCTGGATGATGAGTCGTCAGATGACTTTGCATATTGCTTTTGTTTCCCGTGTTGTATCGCAGTTTACCTCGGCAGTGCTTGCATATAGTCCATTGTCTGTCCACCACCTTCTCTCCTTTTGCGTTTTTTGACACAGCGAAACCAAAATGTTTCCAGACATCTGACTTAAAAGCTGCAGGGGCTGGCACAATCTCAACTTCGGGGTTGTTGTTTTCATCCTTAAAGCTATCGCTGTCGGCCATGCTAGCTCGCTTTGAGCTTGTGAGGACAGCGTGCAATCTGCGTGCAATCCTATTGGCTTAAGAACGGTTGGTATGACGACGCAGCGCAAAGGATCATGGTCTATGTAGTTAACAATGATTTGTTCCGCGGGACTGTGTTTAATCCTCTTGCTTTTTAACGGACGCCTGTCCTTTTATTATTGTAACCCAACCCTAACAATATCGAGACACGTTTACCACCGCGATAGCGCGATAATGTCAATATCGTTACATCCCTAGTAAATTCAGTATCTCATTATTTTCATTGAGCCATGTCTCAGTTTGAATAATAAAATCAAGATTTTGCTGAGTAATTAAGTCATTGGTTGAAAATAATTTTCCTGACAGAGATCTTATGTTAATTAAAGCCATTTTACACACTTTGGTTGACGTTATCTCTCTAGCTGGTTTGCTCCAGATTTGATAGTTTTCAAGTTGGACTGTTTACTACTGTTTGTCCTTTTAGTTCTTTTCTTTCTTGCACATATTAAAACTGAGATTCTCATCCATCTTCATTTTTAAGCCCAATATAGGCATTTCATTTTTCTGAGATATATTAGCGTTATTTTCATTTTTGGGTTAAGAACCGTTTCAGAGAAAAGATTCATGTCTCTGGTCCCTGATAAGCCCATAGTGATGGATAAAGATTCCCCAATCGACAAAATCCCAGACTTGAGAGATTTGTACTGATGGAATCCTATCCTTGTCTCTCTTTATCATTTGCCTCATCATCTTGTCAGCACTCCAGACATGTTTCACTGAACACATCTGTTTTCTGCACCTGGAGGCTGAGCAAATCTGAAAGGTGTATTGGCCTCTTTTCCATATATGCATTAAAGAAGGCCAATTTGTTCTCCCTAATTTTACATGCCATATGGGTCCGACAGCTTCTCTGAAGCATGGTGCAAGTGGAAAGCTCTTTTAAAGTATACGAAGACAAAGCAGATATTGTAAGGTTCAGACTGTTAATAAAGATTTCGTAGCACCTTGTATACTTTCATACTATTTTTTTTGGACAAATAGATGAAAAAATGTTTTGATTTCCGGAAAAAGTAATATCTGAGCTACAATTTTCCACTTTTATTAATTTGCCATTTCAAGTTCTGTTTCCATAACATTGCTATTTTTACATTTTCATTTATTTCCTCTGTGTGTTATTGAAAAAGGCCTATTTGAAAAAGGGAAGCAGAGTGAAAACAAACTCTATATGTCTTCATGGGTACATATGGCTGCTGAAATGAGAGCAGCACTTCATTTGAAAACACCAGCCCCTGTTATTACTTTGGCTGCTGATTCGTAGGAGTCTTTCTCGACAGAAACCCTAAGCCTGCTGCAGCTCATGAGTGTGTGTATGAAGAGATAATGGTGTCTGGCAGATGGCAGGCCCACTACTTCACACTGCTGTTCTTGGCTACTGAGTTTCTTAACTTTTTCAGGGACCCCAGATGCTGGTAGGAAACACACTGCCTGTCAAATTGAGGAGTCAAGCCTGTTGTGGCGTGTAAATCTTTGTTCTCTTGCCTAAAGCTATTTTCACATTTACTCATATCTTTTACAAATGTTTGCACATCTGCATATGTGTTTTAAAAATTTGTAAAATCAAACAAAACTTTTATTTGTTGACCTAACAATATGCAAAAAAAAACCCCCAAAATATTTAAACTTAACTCTAATAATTTAAAACAGATCATGCAGATTGTGTGACAGTCCCTACATTTTAGGACCAACATTATTTAAACTCCAAATCATATTTATGTTTCAAGCAATACTTTGATTCTTCTGAATGAATATTAGGTTTTAGAGCTATTCTGTCTGAGAGGAATTCTCCAAAGATTAGGATGATGAAGCTTTTCAGCAAAGATAAATATACCAGTTGAAACATGCAAACAGCTGTTCAGCAATTTGAGGAAGGCTTTGATAGCTAAAATGGCAATAAAATATTTTCCATTAATAATTTTCAAGTTTATAGTTAATTTTGCCATATTGTTGGATAATTAAATGAAACCGTTTTTTTTCCAGTACCTCTTCTTTTTTGCATTTATATATTTATAAAGGACAGTGCATATTAATGAACAAAGGTGTAAATAAAAAATAGACAGTACTAATTTCCTTCGCTTGTTAGAGAGGAAAGATTTTGATTCTTCATTTCGCATTTTAAGGTGATTTGCTCAGTTATAATCTTTTGAGAGATCCCAATCTCTCTTCCTGTAAGAAAACACTTAGACTGATCCTAAATCCACATAGCTGTGAATAACGCTTTGCACTATGAAAAGTCTAGCATTGATATTTTGTCAAAATGCCAGTAAAATCAAATTGCATTACATTTGGGATATTAACTTTTTTGTAAATAGCATATGTGATTCTGTTGACATGGTCTTTGTTGAGATTACATTTTTTTTTATATATTAATAGATTTTTTATGCTCTTAATTATTTGTCATTTCTTATCCCCAAAGCGATATTGAGTATTGAATATCTTCCTTGGTATTGATAATAATCTTGAAATTCGTGTTTGTTTCGTACGTGTCATATTATGGGTGTCTTATTGCAAAATCTGTAGAAAGGCAATAATTGAATTAATCTATAACACCAAGGACAAAAAAAGAACAAATAGCAAGTTCAATTTTTGAAAACATGCAAACTAAGTGTTGTCTAAAAGATCAAATTTATAAAGTTTATTTAGGATTTAAAATGTTTTAGCTGCAATAACACTTTCAATTTACCAGTAAATGTTGCATTTCTAAGCAATGTCACTAAAACTTTTTTACCATGTCACAGCATTTTACGTCACGTGGGTGAAAAACCCATTTAGCAGCAGACGTTGCCTCACCAGCAGCTGGTGTTTCTTACAGGTTACCACCTGAGATTTTGCCCTTTAATCTGTTTTCAAGTTCTAAAAATGCATCACTGTGCAAAATCTCTCAGAAGGAAATTTGCTGTTCAGAAAAACAGCAGGATGCTGCTGCACTGAAATTGCCTCTAAGTACAATAGAGCAATCCAGCAGCCATAAGGCTCCTAGTTATAGGGTTGTGGTCCATCATCTGTTATACACATTTAAAGGCTGTTCATTGTGATAATTAGAATTTCACTCTGGACAGATATTTTTCCTTGGCTCTACCTTGACCCTATTGTGGCGCCTCCTTTCAAAAATATGTTATCCAAAGCTTTTTCCTGTATTCATGCTGCTATATATTTGATCTGCTGGAACACATAGTGACTTCTTTTCCTTATTCTGCTTCATTCTACTGTATCTCTATTGTCCCAGTATTTGTTAGTTCAGCCTCAAACTTTTTGTTCTCTCTTTTTCCTAATCATAGTAGAGTTATCGGTTCTGTTCCTGTTAAGCTGTAACTCCATTCTGAATTGAAATATTAGCTGTGCTGCTGCAGTCGACATTTCTCTTTATAAGTATTGGAGCTTGGCCTGTTTTTTGGTGTATTCCTGTTTCTTTTATTGTGAATAGAGCTGGCTCGGAGCTCGTATGCCTGCCTGTGTCTTTCATGGACAGGGCAACCTGTGGAGCAAGTAACACTTACCGTTTGTATTTCTGCTTTTTTTCTGAATGTCTGCTTCTGTCTCCTTGAACCTCAGTCCGCTTCATTAGATAGCCGCTCAGACAGAGCCTGGTTCTGCTGGAGGTTTCTTTCTGTTAAAAGAGAGTTTTCCTCTCCACTGGTGATGCATGCATGCTTGGTGTGAGGTATTGCTGAAGAGATACTGTAATGCAAGTGACGGTCATCGCCTTAGGAGGGGCATGTCTTGCAAGTCGATGACTAGAATGCAGTAAACTGGTTTTCCTAACCAATCTGACAGCTTTTTTCTCTGTCAAGTGCCTTGAAACGATATGTGTTGTGAATGTTAGGTTAAAAAAATGTAGGTTTGTAAAAAAGAACTTGAGTCTACACAGGAAAGAGATTAAAACAACTTCTGCAGGAGTGGAAAAAAGCCCAACCCAACTTCCAGCTTTTTTCCTCCGACTCCCCTCCTGCAGCCATCTTCTATTAACAGAACATGACACATGGTTACAAAACAGTATTGTTCTGACAGAACAATTGATCAGTTCATAAAACAGGATGCTCCACCAGAATCACAAGGCAGGGTGGTCTCCTGACTGAATCACAAGACAAAGTGAAGCATCTACTTGCTTAAATGTTTCATAAGCACACACAGACATTAATTTTATAATCATCATTGAATAAACCTAACAGTGAATGTGCTCTATATACATAAACTCAATTGAAATAGAATTTATTTATCCCATTTTAGTAGGGGAGTAAAAGTTTCTCTTAAAAACCACCCAAAAAGCCTAAAAAGTTTATTTTTCAGTGCATTTGGATTAAAAATCAGATACTAAACCTGCACCAGAAAAACATGAAAAATGCTCATGGAGAGTAGTTTATGTGTGTGTACTGTGTAAAACTGCTCTTTTGAGTAATTATTATTGCTTATGTTCTTTTGGTAGAATTCCAAATGCATAGAAAAAACTCTTACACTTAAGGATCACAATTTTAATCTTCTACCAGCATTGCTCCACGTACAATTTTATACCTGCACTGCTCAATCTGCTTCTGAACATCATTATTTTGGGTTAACTTATATATATTTGATCAGATTTAATGGCTTTATAAAAAAAAAAAGTATAGTTGGTAAATGTTAACTGAAAAGAACATTTCATGATGTAGTGCAGCGTCGCAGTAATACCATCATGCTAGTGTTTCCACCTCATTACACTAAACTTATGACAGCTCATTTATTTATATTCCCTGATATTTACACCATGTGCTTCTTCCTATACAAACAACACAATTAGCATTTTAAATCTATTCAGTTCAAAAAAACAACGATGCTAGAAGTCTGGCAGAAGCTCCCATATGTATGATCACATAAATATGGATATGCAACCCGATGACTTCCCGCACGTTAATGTCAAAAGGTCTTGAAAATAATAGGTTTTATACCAAGAAATGGCTAAACAAACCCTCCACATACTGTAAAGAGTTGCATTGCATTCTTAATCTAATTTTCATCTGTGTATGTGTCCCTTAAGATTTGAAATAATTTAATTTGAAAATACTTTGACGAACTCAATGATATTAGCAGAGAAAAGAAATGCCTGAGCAACCAGGTTCACTCAGCAAGAAAATTATCTTCCTCAGGCCACATGAGACAAGTGCTTTGGAGTAACGACAATAGCTAAGAGATGATATGATGATCTGCCAGACATGTCTGACTTTTCCATTAGACTCCTCTTTAGGTCCACACAGTTAGTCTAAAGGAAAAATCTCAGTATATGGAATACATTGATTGGTTTCTTCCCAAATGTTTAAAAGGATCTAGAAGAAATCATCTGGGAAATAATTTCCAGATCTTTTTTTTTAGCATGATTATTCAGACCAAATTGAATATTGTCATATCTAGGGTTGGTCTGTTAGAAGCCTCGCTTGTGAAAGTTAACCCTATAATGCCAAATGTATCGTATTTGATACATGAAATGTTTTGCGTCTGACACCTTTTGCATAATTTAATGGTAAAAACTTTGCTCAAAATCTTATTGTACACAATCAGATATACCTGATAACAGCCAGTAGAAGACTACACAAAAAATAATCTTGACTTATCGCATAGTAATTAATTATTAATATCAAAAATGTATTTCTGTTTTTTCTTTTTACATATTTTGTTAAAAAGGCAAATAAGGAATTCAAACCCAAAAAATTAATTTTCTGTTTTGTTTTATTCTTGGATCGGGCTTTAAAAGGTTAATGGGCAAATCCTGATGCAGTTCTTTAGGATTGAATTACCTGAGTGACAAATGATGCTGACTGTTTCAGCTCAAATTTCATTTTACGATTTATTTACTGCTCACTTACATCAGTAATTCTCAGGGTGCCCATGTTGATTACTGCTGTCATCTGTTTCTACAGTCCTGCCGTTCACCTAGGCTCCAGCTTTTCTCCATTGGTGCTGACTATTTTCATTGGTTTTTAATGCAGCTAATTAGATTAAGTCTACGTTTTGTTTTCTTCATGACAAAGCAGCTCTCAACTATCTGGTTTCAAATCTAAACCAAAATCTCATTTGCAGTGATGAAGATAGATGCCTTATCGGGCTCCACCAAAAAGCCAGACGATTCTCACTAAGAGGAAAACTTTAAATGAGTGTATTGCTTACATTTTACTGAATCTGAATCCATAGTTCACCTAAATGACATCATGCTGGAAATCTGTCAGTTTGTAGCTTTTCTAAATCAAATAGACGACTGGAGCTCTTTGCTTCCAAAATGGAAAAGGAGACACTGAGATGATAAAATTGCAGAAAGTTAGAAAGTTTTAACCTAATATGAGACGTGCTTTTTAAATAAGGCTTGCAAAAATAGTAGCTAAAGAGGGAGGAATTTTTCAAATGATGCAAAAATTAGTTTTCTAGCCAAACATCAAATGTCAATACACATTTGTGTTTATATAAGCTTGTAGTTACATGATCAGATTAATTTGTAAGCTCTTCTCACCAAAAGATGCTCTTTTAATGGCAGGCTTTCACACATTTACTTACTCATATTCACAAATAAGGAGAACTGAGCATCTTATCAGTGTGGGATTTCAATTTCCATGGAGGTGTCAGTGTGACATTATGTAATGAATGGCACTTAAAAGGAAAAACAAATTGAATCAGCATGGTTTATAATCCAATAATCTGTTTTATGAATGCCAAGCTGAGTGGATTCTCCCTTACAAAATTAGGGCTTTACAAAATTAATATTTTTGCAAATATTAATAATTTATTTGTTTTTATTAAAATAATAAGAGAGTCACAAATATTTCTGTTTTAATAGAATATGTTGTTATTGAGGATTAAAACAACCAAGGTTTTCAGTCTATGCAGTTATTTCATTCATTAAATTAAAAAAAAAAAAGTTTATATAGGTTCTAGGTTCTAGGTTCTATATCAGATTAAAGGTAAGCTTAGGGAAAAAAAACACATTTAAGCAGGCTCTATATTAAACATAGTTTACTGTACCTTGTGCTGTTCCTTCTTCTTTCAGTCTAAGATATTCTCAGTGCTGAAAAAAGTTGGATATCCTCCTTATTTATGATGGGGAAATCTGGTCAACATTGATATTTTAAGCAATATTTCTTGTCATAGTAAAATCCCTACTGCTGCAATGTACTGCCTACTTGCTTTGTCAGCAGCAGTGTGTCTGGTGAAATAAGCTTAGGCTCTTAAGACACTTTGATTCTAAGTTGAATGCCTGAAATGCTCACTTCCTATATGTGTTTGAGACTCGTTATCTGAAGTAAGAAGGAAGTTAGTTTTTTTTTTTTTTCAAAAGGTTTAACTTTAATGGATTTCTTGAGGCTGTCAAATGACAGCTGTCCATGAAAACATTGGAAAAGCCTCATTATATTTACCTTTTTACGTTGGCATAATTTTTAACTGGTAAAAAAAATGCCTAACAACAAGCAAAATATGAATGATTTAATCATGAAGATTAAAAGGAAGTAACCCTGGCTGCCACTGAATGAGCATGCGGTGCGGCTACAGTGTGGTCACCTCAAGGAGCTCAAATCATTAGGAAGTGAACCTATGTTGAATTATTTTCTCTTGAGCTCCGTTTCTCAAGCCGGGGCCACAGCAGGGCCTTATTTTTTTAGCCTCCATTTAAAATGACTTTATACAGCAGGCCGGCACCACAGCTGCCCCATGATCGGTGTTAGCCCGGCGTAATGTCATTGACTTTTTAATGGTTACATTTGCAGAAGTTTGGGACTTGATTCATAGCTTCTGAGTGATGTCAGACTAAAGGACAATTTTAATAAAAANATGAAGATTAAAAGGAAGTAACCCTTGCTGCCACTGAATGAGCATGCGGTGCGGCTACAGTGTGGTCACCTCAAGGAGCTCAAATCATTAGGAAGTGAACCTATGTTGAATTATTTTCTCTTGAGCTCCGTTTCTCAAGCCGGGGCCACAGCAGGGCCTTATTTTTTTAGCCTCCATTTAAAATGACTTTATACAGCAGGCCGGCACCACAGCTGCCCCATGATCGGTGTTAGCCCGGCGTAATGTCATTCACTTTTTAATGGTTCCATTTGCAGAAGTTTGGGACTTGATTCATAGCTTCTGAGTGATGTCAGACTAAAGGACAATTTTAATAAAAATTTTTGAGAAAATAGTAAATGGCATTTACTTATATAGCACCTTTATTCAAGTTAGGAGACTTGACCAAAGCGCTTTACACTACATTCATTTACCCATTCACGAACACACTCACACACTAATGGTGGCAAGCTACATTGTAGCCAAAGCTGCCCTGGGGCTCACTGACAGAAACGAGGCTGCCGTACACTGGCACCACCGGGCCCTCTGACCACCATCAGTAGACAATGCAGGTGAAGTGTCTTGCCCAAGGACACAACGACAATGAAAGTCGGAGTTGGGGCTTGGACCATCAACCCTTCGATTTCAGGGCAAACTCCTACATCCAACGCCACTGTCACCCTAAAATCGTGACATCATCAGGTATTAAATGTTTAGACAAATGAGACACAAACTGGGTTACTGTATTCTCATTTATTAGATTATCCATCCATCTATCCATTTTCTGTCACACTTTTCCAAAGGATGTTGGTGCCTATCCAGCTGTCTACGGGCAAAGGGCGGGATACACCAGTTCACAGGTCGCCAGTCCATCAAGGGCAACACAGACAAACAGGACATAAAACCATAAAACAGTCATGTTTTTGGACTGTGGGAGGAAGCTGGAGTACCCAGAGAGAACCCACACATGCACAGGGAGAACATTCAGACTCCATCCAGAAAGATGCCGGTCCAGGAATCGAACCCGGAACTTTCTTGCTCCAAGGCAGCATTGCTACCCACTGCTCCAATCCTTATTGGATTATATTATTAAGAATTTACAAAATCCATGTGCTAGTTTGGCAAAAACAAAGAAGAGTTGTTTTTTTTGCAAAAAATAAGACTACCCTATATTGCATCAAAAATGGAAACTTATTATTTATTTAAAGTTACATTTAGACTGTTTAACTGAACCTGACTCTAAAAATTCTGATCCTCTAAGCTAGATGTGTTACTAAACATCTTTCTGTCAGTGATGATTTACCCAGTTTGAGTTAAACTGTCAAATGTCCCACTTTTTAACATGGACATGAACACAGCATCATTAGCTACCCCGGCACGACAGCAACCAATATTAAAAACAGCCACTCCTGATGAGTTATATATAACAAGAAGTATTAATTCTTATTGACCAGTAGAAGAACCATATTATTTAATGATAAAGTTTGATCAACCTGTGCATGTTGATATTTAATTTAACACAGCAGCATGCTCAGTATGAGGGATTGCTGCTAATGAAACAACCCAGCGCAATTAACTGACCTTGATTCCCACTAGTTTGCTCAGAAGAAGGGATTTATGCTAAGTTAAGTGACTCGATTTAATCGGCTGGGTTTCCTTATATAGAACACATTTTACAAATTAGCATAATAAACCTTGTGCATTTTTTAACAAGGATATAACTGAAATACATAGGCTTTAAACACAGAGCTGTCAAAACATATTTTCCCCTACAGATTACTTCTGTTTTTTTGAAAACAAGGGTAGAGAAATCTGTGTGTCTGAAAACACTTTTCACAGCCCGCTATATTTATATGATGAAAAAGAATTGCCTCCTTATGTTTGTACGTAATTGAATTTGTTTGTTTTATAAAGTGCCTTGAGACGACACTTGCTGCTAATAGCTGCAAGATAAACCGATTTGAATTTATCACTTTTTTTACATCATGTAGTTTAATTAGATTATAAGTAATTGTGTATTTTCAAAAGTGTATTGTGCAAATTGTGACAATTAATCCAATGCCAAGGTACTTTAAATTACTACAGATTCTTTAAAACCACAACTAATCCATCAAAGGGAAGCAACTGATTTGATATTAAAAAGGCTATGTCATAATTAGAATTGGCTGCAAGCATTTAAGGCTTAATCTTCTCATTCCTTCTTCAGTCTGCTGAACCAACCGCAGAATTATGCTGGATTTTTTTCCTTCTCTGATTAACGTAACGTCGAAGCCACTGCCAAATGTTTGCAACCTTGCATATAACAAGGCAGTGACATTTCTTTTTTTTTTTTAAAGAGCATCAGGAAAATGATTTTCCATATAATTTGGACGAGACTCCGTGCATTACTTTTTTGGCTCTGCTTATATTTCCTTTGGCTCATTACCATAAAACTTTTGGCAAGATCCATTTGTTGAGGTAATAGGTTTATGACATTTAACTAAATTCCCTTAATCCATATAATTCTTTAATGAAAGAAATGCTTTTATAAGTTTTAGAAGTTCCTGCGTCAACTGCTGTATATGTAATGCATAAAAGCATATATTCATAATATTTTTTATAAGTACATTGCTCTTGTCTTGTATTTACAAATGATGGGATATTCAGTATCTCTGTTTCCATGCACAAAGTTGTGGAAATATGAAATAAAAATTGCACTCCTCAAATGGTTCAATCAGCAAAGGAGATCAGTGATAAACAATCAGGAAAAAAATGGCTAAAATGAGCAAAAGTAGAGTCAAACCATTGTCTCACTTTGTCCCATTCTGCTCTTAAACAGAGATGCTGCTAAATTTTATAGCTCGTTTACAGCTGAGAGTGTCAGTAGCAACAGTTGGGATAAACAGAGACAAAATAGTCTTTGAATAATCCATTATCAGACAGGCCAATCTTACAGGGCAGGCGTGTTTCTCCGTCGGAAAAGAAAAACCACTGTATCAGCGAAAGAGAGGGAGGTTTTCAGGCGTCTACAAGCTGACCTGGCAAACATAAATCTACTCTGAATAAACACGTTTCATGGACAGCAATACTGATTTAGGGCACATAAAATAAAACGGTTAACACCCAGGTGATATGCAGACATGGTCTGGATGAATTTGTCCAACCACAGTAGACATAAATAAAAATAAAATACAGTAAAAGACAGACAAAAATTTAAGATGCACATTTATCTTTTGCTTTGGTTGCACTTTGTTTTACACACATCTATCCATGTGCCAAAGACGGAAAGATATGTAAAGACTGGAGCGAATGTAAAGATGTATTAAAAAACTCTTATTTAGTTATGTTATATCTATCATGAGTTATATGGATCTTGAAAAAATTATGAGATAAATTCCATTATAAATCTGTTATTTGGCATTAGGGCAGTAATGATAACTGAATACATCTATTTGCTCCAATTCTCAAAGTTCCTGCTATTATAGGTTTTCTGTGGAATTAGCCTGAAATGATTATCGAAACTGTTTTGTTTTGCATCCTGTGAAGTATTTCTATTTTGCTTTTTTTATTTGGCTGTTTTGCTTTCTCTTTTTGCTGAGTTAATTTAATCCTTTTATTGGGTATTTCAGATTTTTTATAATTCTGTTTCAGTCTAACAATGTTCTCATGGCCTTTGGAAGAGAAACAGGTCCACAGACTGAAAAATCTCCAGTCTGCTGTTTAATGCCAGAAATACCTGTATTGTTTGTAGTTGAAAACACCAGTTTTACTTTTATTCTGAGCAAAGAGATAGTTTCTGTTGAATTGGACTTGATGTCAGTAAATTCCCCTTGTTTACATTTTTTGATGGACAAAAAAAAAAAAATTTGGGGGGCGATTTTCCAGTCGTGCAAGAATCTTTCGATCGGGCCGACTTGCAGCCTGATTTTGCGTCGTGAGTCATGTAGTGTACAGGGGTAACGAGGGGCTATCAGCCTATCACGACCACCTTCCCGATCAGGAATCGTGAGGTTGGGAGATAATCAAACATGTTTCCTTTTCTCCCGACCGTCGTTGGCAAATTGCTCAGTGGACATGCAGAAAAAAGAATTCTTCTGTAAACACAGCAGCATGGTAGGGATGCAATGAGTGAAATGCAGTTCTGTCTGTAAAATTGTCAGACCGTAGTAGCCACGTTTGCTCAGCCATGTCTTTGTACAAATACGTTGTCGCCTCTTTTCTTTAGGGCTTTCAGCACAAAATTGCACAAATTGCCAAGGCAGCGCATTTCACTCTAGTGAGCGTCATATTCCCCTTCTATTTGTTTGGCTTCCAGATTGACGAGTCAGAGCAGCTACATCTCACTGTAGAGCGGAGTCCAACGTGGTTTTTAGATGTGCAGTGTGAGCAGGTAGATCGCATGAAAGTGTTATGCTGCACATAGATCGTTAGCTGAAAACTCGCACTCTACAACTAAACCCTGTGGTGTAATCGTACAGTGTGAGCAGTCGCAAAAATCGCACAGTGTACGCCCGGTTTTAGATAGCAAGTAGTTGTTACGGACTTTGCCCTAAGATGCACCTCGCTGATGCATTGCTACAAGATTCAGCCTTAGAGGTTATTTTCTTTTTACCTTTTCATCAATCAATCAATTAATCAAGTTTATTTGTATAGCCCTTTACAATATCCAAATGGTACCCAAAGTGCTTTACAACAAAGCCATAAAACAATACATAACACATACAAAACATACAGATACAATTAAAAGTGCTGTAGTGGTGCAGTGCTGCAGGACATTAAAAGCCTTCCAGAAGTGCATAGAAAGGAGCAGACAGAAAGTGGACATCTAAGAGACAGTATTACCCTGGTCAGAATTAAATGCTAATTTAAAAAATGGGTCTTAAGCTTTTTTGTAAAAAGGCGGAGGTCAGTAGTGGTGCGGATGTCAGGGGGTAGTTTGTTCCACAGTCTGGGAGCAGCGACGGCAAAAGAACGATCGCCCCACTGTTTGAGTCTTGACCTAGGGACCTCTAGCAGAAGCTGACCCGAGGAGCGCAAAGCTCTGCCACAATTGCAAAAACTTTAAATCTCAGAAAATTTAAAGTAAGAGGGGGGCCAAGCCATGAATGGCATTAAAAACAAACAGCAGAAGTTTAAAATCAATTCTAAAACGGACTGGAAGCCAGTGGAGTGACGACAGCACAGGAGTAATATGTTTACATCTGGACGTGCTTGTTAAAAATCGGGAAGCAGCGTTCTGCACAAGTTGGAGATGAGAAATTGATGACTGACTGAGGCCAACGTAAAGGGCATTGCAGTAGTCCAGTGTTGAATTAATAAAAGCATGGATTGCCTTCTCAAGATCCTGCCGACCGAGAAAGGACTTGACTTTTGCCAAAATACGGCGCTGAAAAAAGCTTGAGCTGACAACAGAGCTAATCTGTTTGTCAAATTTGAGCCCATTATCAAATGTTACCCAGAGATTTTCGACATGAGATTTAAAAAGGGGGTCCAGATTGCTCGAGTTTGTGGTGAGAACATTTGAAATAGATGGAGAACCAAACAAAATGCATTTTCTTAACATTGTTTTCTTTGTGTAAGGTATTTCTTGTCCAGTTAATAGTGAGTGAGGGATTGAAAAGGTTTGTGAGTCATGTCTTTCATAGTTTATGGAAGTCCAATTTTGATATTGAAGGAAGAAAATTACATAAACACAGAAAGCAACAAGTACAACAGTGTGCTTAAGAGACTGGTTAGACACAGTAAATGTCTTTTGAACTTGCACTGTTTTGCTCTGTGTGTCCAAAAACCTTCAAGCATGGTCCTCACTGTAGTTGACTGGTTCCCAGTAGGGATCTGCCCCTTCCCTCTTTCTTTAAATCACTCAGAATAGTTGCTAGAGCTTATAAAGTGGAACTCCTGGGTGGTGGGACGCCAGAAAGACCTTGTGTGGCACATTGAGAGGAGACATGGAGCTGCTAGTCAAGCAAGGGATGCTTCAATTCTAACGTATCAGACCACCTGGATAGAACTCAGACAAGTATGAAAATCACTTGGCCTCTGGTTGATCCTGGCGTTGCACAACACAGATGGCAGCCACACGAAGATAGTGTTGTGCTATCTCAAGGGAAGGGTTAAAAAACTGAAACAGGAAACAAAGAAAGGGAACGTGCTTAGAGAGAAGGGAAATAACGCTGCTTTGCTAAGCAAATAGTTTCATTAGGTGGGCAAATGTTCTCAGCATTATTTATAGCAATCACATTCTATTTACATTTGTGAAATGATGTTCAATTATGCATGAAAGACCCATTCACCTCTTAGATGTCTTCTAATTTGTCAGCCATTTGTTGATGCAGGAAGAACATACACCTATTTATTTATTTTTTACCTACTTGCTTTGATTCTGTTTTATTTTCCTATATTTTAATCATGTAAAGCACTTTGCATTGTCTTTGTACTGAATTGTGCTATACAAATAAATGTGCCTTGCTTTGTCTATGTACCTTTTAATGCACACATAGAAAGCCACAAAAAAAAAAGACTGCAGTGACAGCAGCACGGTTGTGCAGTGCCTTTTTAAAAATATTCATTCCAACCACCGACCTCTGTGTAAAGCAACATAGAGTGGTGTGTAATCTTTAAAAAAGAATTATATAAAAACTCTGCATATTATTCTGCATTTCTCCTGTTTTTACATCCTTATACGGCAGCAACCATTCAGAATGGCCCTTCCCAGTCAAACGCCAGCTGAATGGCAGCCCACTTCCCTCCAACTCCCAGTGAAATCCCATCCAACTTCCAGCCACTGGCCTTCTCCTGGGCGTGGAACTTATTTTACCCTTTTTTTTTTTTTTTTACCCTTTCATTGAATTACATTGTCTGACCAGGAGATGAGCTTCTCTTTAGATCTAAATGTCCACAGAACATGACAGAAAGAATATTTCCGTAAAAGGTTGATTTTTAAAAAGGAATTGTAGGAGACCAGCCAAGGACCAACCAAGGACCAGCCAAGAGAACATCAAGGAAAGTGGGGAAATTTTGAATGGCTTCTACTGCAGAAGCACTATTTAATGCAATTACAATTCCAGGTCATGAGGGGTTATTCTCTAGCCTTGTGAGACCATCCTGATCTCGCGAGCTTTCGAGATTTTACTCAGTCTGGCTACTTTCCGTTAAAGAAAATTTGTAGCCGTTCACCAAACGAACATCCAATCAGCGTTGGCTTTGAGGCGGGTTGAGGTGTGACGCAACGAGAAGCGCGACAGTTCAGTCCAAAGAACATGGCGGCTTCAGCAGATGAAACTAGCGTTAGCGTGGCTATCGAGCAAGTTTTATCGGAATTACAGAGTATTTCTTCACTGAAAGAAGAGCAAAACACTGCTCTGGAGGCTTTTCTCAGAGGAAAAGATGTTTTTGCTCTTCTCCCGACTGCTTTCGGCAAGAGCAGCAAGAGTAGTCTGGCTTGTGGTTGTGTTTTCGTCGTCGCTCTGTTAGTACGTCATATGCTTAGTTGATCTGATTGGTTTATTTGGCCCGTCTATCACCAACATAGGCCAATCAGCTAACCAGTATTTTCGCCCCTTCCCAAAATTACTTCAATGGAAGGTATCCAGATGGATATGCGGAGCAAATCCATCTGGCAGAGTCAGGTTATTCTCTAGCAAAGTAGAATATCTAGTAAAGGATATTTAACATTCTTATTTTGGATTTGGTACTGACTGGGTCATTTAAACATTTTTGTTTAGTACTTTTTAATCCAGACCATATCACTCCAGCATTCCTTGTGGGTTTGTTTGCTGTAATAGAAGCATTCAAGGTGATGTTTTTGGATTTATGCTGTCTATCCCCAAAAATCCAAGTTGAATGTTTAAAATTTTGCAGTATTAATTTGGTCATCTTTGTAGAACAGTTCAGGGGTATAAATACCTTTGCAAGGTGCTGAAGTTTGGATCACGGAAAAAGGAATTTATAAATTTTTTTCACAGTGCTGCATTTAGCAGCACAATCAGAGATCTATTATGAAGAAGAAACCTACGCATCACAGGTTTATGCCCTTTAGTAGCCTTACCTGCCTATCAACAGGTGATTATTACTAATGATGTCTTTGATCTTCACTCTTAAAAAGCTGGGGGATGATAGTACAGCTGGCTGTAAATGCAAAGCTGTGAATGCCAAACCATCTTATTGTAGCAAAGACATGTTGAAATAAATTGATTTGGACTGAAGCCCACATTCATCTGCTGTATGAAGCCGCTGCATATTGAAGTCTCAACCTTTCTCAAACAGCTCTTAGAAGGGTAATCCTTTAAAGGTTTGACACTGAGCGCCCTTGACGTCCCTCCCACGCCATCCTCGGCGTTATCGGCTTCCTTCCAACACCACGCTCAAGAGAGTCTCCTCAGGACTGTCGCCTTAATAGGAAAGCTTTCTTCCTCTGTCTCCTCATCTATTCTCCACTGTTGTTATGTCTGCCTCTTCTTCCGTTCAGTCTTTCACTCCCTCCATCCAGCAATTCGTCATCTTGCCATCTCTGCCACTATTAAAGTATGACGGTCTCTGCACCTCAGCTCACTCTCATGAGAAGGAGACAGCATTAGAATGAACACTGTGCTTGTGCCCACATATCTCTGTCTCCCAGGAGGGAGTAAATTCTGGCAGGAGTACATAAATGTAAGGCCTCGACAGCGTTGGTCGCTTGTAGAAGGAGGGGATGAGCAGATTAGACAGGAGACAGCACACATACACAGTTATCATTAAATACCAAGCTGTTAGAGACAGAGCGTAGCAGGCAGGGCAGCTGATTGTCAGAGCCAAGTCTGAGGCGATGACAAGTCCTTGTCAGTGCAACCCAGGTCAAAGCTCCAGATCCACACCCCCAGCTGTTTGCAAGTTTATCTTTCTTAGAGCTTGAACCCTGCTTGTGCTGTTACAATCAGTTAAGCACCAGCACTAGGGGAGGCTAATCAGTCTCTCTGCAGGTCTCAGATCTGTGGTTTTTGCACTTTGCTCCATTGTTTATTCACAATCAGCGGCTAGTCTAAAATCAGTATTCTGTTGCACCACCTAGCAAACAAGATAAGCACAGTTTGCCTTGTGTTTGCATCGTCTCATTAGGTGCAATCAACTGTGGTCCAGCAAGAAACTGAAGATCACTGTTGCTTTAACTCACAACTGTGCAACGAATCTGCATTTTTTCATTTCCTGGTCATAAGCACTTTTACCAAAAATGCCCAAAGCCACAGAGGCCCTGGGGGATGCAGAGACCTGAAGGGGAAGATAGCTCATAACTCAAGGGTGTGGGCAAGCTAACAGATAAGAGGCTGCTGGCAAGAAAAGAAATACATAATCTTTATCTTGCAACTAAGGAACTATATCTTACGTCCTACTGTCCTGCTTCAGTTGCTATTCTGGCCATAAAGAGCAGCTTACCTCTAATGAAAACTAAAGCGTTAAAGGAAATCTGCATAGATGAATGAAGAGATATTTTTCTATATCAGTAACTGGTGCAGTGAGCTCAGAAACGGTATGAATCACATTCTATAGCCTCCAGAGATAGCAGCAGTCAAACTAATGATCACCATTGGGAGACCTCAGTTATGTGTTAGATAGCTTTCTCCTCCACAAACGAGGGTTAGCTGTAAATTGTGAAGGGAAGATGTGCTTTGGCCCAGTAACTTTACTAATACTGTCCCTGGAAACTATTCCTAGGAGGATTGGAGCTGTCTAGAGGGGTCCTGATGGGACATCTTCATGCTCACAGTATGTATCAGATCTCTCCATGTGCCTACAATAGTGTAGACAGGTGAGGCAAAACTGAATAACTCTATTTACCTTCTTTTCACAACACCTGTTATTCAGTGTGATTTATTTGACAGCAACTTAAGATTTGGTATGGGAAGCCAGAAAAAACAGGCAATCCTTAAGTTTAAATTAGTCATTATTTTTTTATGCTATAGTCAAGATTAAATAGAAACAAATTAAGAGTCATTTCTTGTCTTAGGTGTTCTCTTTCTGTGTTATTTTCAAAATAAGCAAAAATCTTGTTATTACTGAATCTATTGCTGCAGCCTATTGTGAAGAGAGTTGAGTTAAAGCCCCAAATTCTTAACATTTTTGCTTGTCTATTATTGTATGTAGTGTAATATTGTGAGTAGAAGCTTCAAAATCTATGATTAATTTCATGTAATCTTACTACATCTCCTTGTGCATCTTTTAATCCCAGGAATTATATAAATTGTCTCTTGTAGATTTAGTTGTCTTGCCAGTAAATTACTTGCTTTTTCCCCATATTCAGAACATTCCTTAGTTCTAAAAATGGCATAATCTGCCTTCTTTTTAGAAATTCCATCTAAATTCAGTTTTAAGTTGCATCCTCGTCTCAACAAAGAGTAAGACTCATTCATGGCCGATTGAGTTTCTTTTGCATTCAACCTGGACTCCAAAGTAAATTTTTTTTCTCTTTCTTTTTCCTCTTTCATCTTTTTGCTTGACTATGCAATAATTTTACCTCTAATAAAAGTGCTAAATTGACCAGTTCATCCAGTATTAATAAAAGAAAAAAGTTTCAACAAATCTTGGTGTTTGAACAAAAACGAATGAAGTAGGGCTGCAACTATCGATGAATCGGACA
>NW_015150486.1:595574-598493 GCF_000732505.1 Cyprinodon variegatus | reverse complement strand
TACGACTTTTTTCGCTTTACAAAGCGCAGGCTGTCTGCGAATTGAGACGCAGCTTGTGTTTGCGGTATCGGTCAATAGAGCGCTGGCTCGCTCTGCCGTACTTTTTTTTTTCTTCCCGTGTTTCAATCAAGTGGCAGTGATGACGACGGCGGCGGATGACGCATTAATCGCGCGACACAACTAATCGATGATGAAATTCGTTGCCAACGCTTTTAAAAGTCGATTTTTATCGATTTTATCGATTCGTTGTTGCAGCCCTAGAATGAAGCCTACCTTATGTTCCAGCACTACAGTGGCATAGTCTGTAAGTGCACTGACCCCGAGCTTATAGTTAACACAGGAACCAGTTAAACAGTTGAAAATTAGAAAATTATAATTTCTTGAAGCTGACTTGTGCTTGTGAGAGAATAAAGATTCTCAAGAGCCAATAAGCCTCCGTATATCCAACAATCCAAGATCCTTGACTAGCCAATATATGGTTTAATAAGCCTGCCTATCCTTAAGTTTCTGAGTTGTAAAACTTAATTTATCTAAAATAACATCTTGAACCTGGTTTAAGTCCCCTCCTGATATATTTCCCCCCTCTTTGCCCCAAGACTCTGTTAACTTTATAAACTTAGACTTAGACTTAAGCCCCAGTTACACTACCCCTTTGAAACGAGATAACTGTTGCATGTAAATAACACAAAATTGAACTGAACTGAACCTGTTTAAAATTGCCTAGGCTTAAAAGCAAAATTTAGAGCAGAGTTCCTAAATTCTGGCCCTCAAGGTCCGGTATCCTGCACCTTTGAGATGTACCTCAGGGGCTGGTATTGAGGACCATTTATTTATGTCAATGTGAGGGTGGAGGTTGATTGATGACCCAAATGCAGAGATGAGGGAGGCAGACATGAGTTCTTGTAGGTTTAATGGATTTAACGACAACAGAAACAAAATCCAGGAATCAAACCCTAAAAACCAGGAAAATCAGGAGAAAACACACATGTGGAGCCAAGTAACAATAAGTATGAAGGTTATTTTGTTTCAAAACTATTTGTGCATTATGTGATTTGCAAATGCGTGTGGAGAGTTGTTTATTTGTATCTCGATTTATGTGTGTGCAGTGGGATTTGAAAATGTGTAAATAAAACTGTAAATGTGTGTCTGTAAAACAACTTGCAAATGTGTAAAACTATTTGTGTGTAATCCGGTTTACAGATGTGTAAAAAATCCACAAACATGTATTCAGATTTACAAATCTCTAGTAATATTTACAAATGTGTAGATCAATCTGTAAGCACACACAGAGACACTTATGTCTGAAGTATTTTTTGGTTCAAGACCCAGAAATACAGACAAATCATCGGTTACAAGTCGAAGCAAAATCCTTTTAATAAGTTACCTCATGTGAGCACATGCAGTTTTTACTGCAAGAAGAGAATAGGGTAGATAGAGACGCTATTAGAAGAGTAAGCATTGGTCCTCTGTGGCTCACCAAACTCTGGATATTTAACGCAAAGCTTCTCTCCCCATGGTAAACACAAGCTCATTAAATCCATCAAGACTGTAATAAGAAGACCTCCAAAAACAATAGGCTGGTTTTGTTTATCAGCTTAGTTGAAGCAAAAGCAGACAACCCAACTTCCCTTAATGGGAATTCAATCACTAAACCCTTTTGTCCTCTGTCAATTAATCTCCTTTTCAAGTCCAACTCCCTTCCAAAGCACATACAGCACTGCACTGAGTAACAATGTAGGACCATCTTAGGATAAAACAAAGGTCTGAGAAAGAAAAAGAAAGAATTAGATGAAAAGAAAACAACCATGGTTCAGAAAAGCAGAAGGTGATGCTGCTTCTCTGTGCTCATCAGTTATGTGGAGCAGCAAATAAACAGTTGTCTTGTTTTTGGCTCCAACACCTACAGTATACGGCTTCTGCACTCCCAGCCACTGTGGTGGCAAATGGCCTGTGAATGGAAGTGGAAGTTATGCTTTCTGCCCTAGTTTTTCTTTGTAGATGTGCAGTGTTGTTGCCAAGCATGTCTTATCCCTCTTGGCATTCAATATTTCAGGCGATGAAGCACCACAAGAAGAGGTATGTAAGAATATTTTAGTGTTTTTTTTCCTTACTTAAAAAAAGGGTGCACAGAATATTTTTTTTAAATCAAAGGTAAAACACACACGTTAGAACAGCCACCGTTTGGAAGGTCTCTAAATGATGACGGGAAATGTTCATGAGAACAGACACCAGAACACTCTTCATCATGAGGATACATACAAATAAAAATAAATGTCCTGGAGTCTCTGACTGAAGTTTCTCAAATCAGCTGCTTAACATAAATTAGCATTTGGAAAATAAATGTAATGTTTTGCACGGTGGTAAAGAGATGCAATGAATAAAGCATGAGGAAATGCAAAACAGCAGAAAACACCACTTCCCCCCCTTCTCTCTCCTCCTCTATCTGGTCCACTCTGCAGGAAAATGTTTGGACATTCACAATGTTGTTCTGCTTCCCATCCAATACTGCTTTTCTCATTCAATCCTACTGTGAGCTTGAATTCACTTGGAGAAGTTATTTGCTCCTGCCAACTTAAAATATCCAGCGCAATGCAAATCTGTATCCAGCGGCCATTTGTAAAAATGTGCTGTGTCTATGCTGAGCTCTTTGCAGAGCCCCTCCTAAGGCTTCTACTGTATTTTCAAAAGGCTGCAACTCTTTCAAAAATACAATGAATGCAAAGAGGCAGCTCTTCACTCGAGTGTCTGAGAAGAAGGAGTTAACAGCCTAAATGTTTTTTTTAAAGGGCCTACTCACATACTAGACCTTTAAAAACACAAAAACATAATATTGTCTTGTTAAAATAAAGTTATATATACAAAGCATTGTACTTGTAGAGTTTACTTTCCATTTTGAGCATAATAACAACTTTCGCAATA
>NW_015150486.1:590698-594604 GCF_000732505.1 Cyprinodon variegatus | reverse complement strand
ATATATATATATATATATATATATATATATATATATATATATATATATATATATATATATATATATGTGTATATATTTTAGTGGTGGGTCCAAATGCCATACTCTTATTCGCCGATAAACAAAATATCGCCGTTAATCTGTTCTCACAGTTGGGTCTGGGCTGGGTTTATACTAATCATGACTTCCACCTTGATAATTTAGCGCGGATGTATATCTGGAGGTGAGAGCAAATCTTCCAACCTGTGTAGGCATACTGTGAAATTACCACATTAAACGTGATGTGCTGACATGGATGCAGCTAAAGATGCCAGTGTCATTCAGAGAATGACCTCCCCTCTCGCACACTGACCAGAAAACGGATTGAAATATGAACAAATCATATGCATGGATGCCCTAAAATTTAGAATTTTGGTGGACAGATAAATTCAAATGAATACGATTTTTACTTGTGTGGAGACAAGTTTTAGTCGATGTGCTACAGCTAGTGTCCGATTAAAACATTCTTTGCTCAGTGGATGTCATTTCCCACTTTTGCTATCAACACCGTTCTATATCATTTCTGACAAAACATTAAGAATATGTTTAAAAGTTCTCTTTTTCTGTCCATATTTCATTCCGTTTTCTTATCAATGTGCAAGAGTTTAGGGCGAAGCACGCTCCTGAGACAGTGGAGGTATTTCTCGGCATATCAGCATATTTCATTCCTAGCGCTAGTCACGATTCATTTTTAAAGACCTCCTCACAACATAAATAACATTCTAAACACAGATTTAATGTTGTACTCAAACGTCCTCGAAATCTGATGGAGACTGTATAATGTTCAAGTGGGACATCTATAATTGAAAGTAGGACACTATTTTTGCAGCAAAAACACAGTAACAAATGAGCAAAAAAAAGTACTTAGAACTTTATCAAAATCTTAAGTGAGAAGACAAAGTTACGTATGATTTTGCCCCAAAAAAAGTAAACTTGTTGTTTTTTTTATTCTGGAGGTAGCACACACATATCATGAACGCCTTTGGCAGAATTCAAATGAACGATTTTAATCTAGATTTATTCCATAAATACAGTGAGATTAATCTAAATTAAAAAAAAAATCTACTCCCACTACTTTATATATATGTTGTATGTGTATATATATAAATATGTATATATATTTAGGGAGGAAGAGCTGTTCACATTTGTGAATGCTTGACTGTAAAATTGGGAAAATTTGTTTTCTGTGTACAAAGTAAGAATGTAGCCCTTTCTAATTCACAAAGCAGGAAAAGAAAATATTCACATAATTCTCTTTGAAGAATCCACAACTAAAGATATAATAGAAAAAACATTTTTTATACATGAATTTTACCTATCACCTACGAAGCAGTCCTTTTTCCATATTTATTGTCCTTGGAACAAATTTCTAAAAGTTTTGATAGCTTTATTTTCCTACTTTAACATTTTCTGCCCGGTTTTAAAACTCCACAAAATGGGATTTGATTTAAATTTAGATTTATATCTTGGTTTTTACAAGGTTATTTTGGTATATTCTAAAACATTCAGGTCTGTGCATTTATTCAACGTCTGTTTTGCTCTAATGTGTCTTTTGCACAGTAGACATAAAACAGGTCGAGACACACATCCTAGGCATATAAAATTTGTATAGCATCGCTGATAAGCAAAAGAAAATAAAACCATTGATGTCCAATTATTTTTACTTCTATTATTTAGTGTTTTCCAGAGACTCTTTTTTTGCATAAAATTTGCTGTGTTTTTACCCAATACAGATGAATTACTGTTTATCCAAACCACCTGGCTTCTCATAAGTTTTACATCTTCAACATTTAATTTGTAGATCAACAAGGTTTAAATATGTAGAACCGAATATTGTAGATTTAAAATACCTATGTCTGTTCTATGGAAAGAACATCTATTGTTTCTGTTATGCTATTTTACCTGTTTGATTATGAATTTAATGAATATTTGTATTCCAATAAAAGGTAAGCATAACTTTGGTATGTACAGTGCTAACTTTGATCAATTATTATAACTGACAGTTTATATTTCTTGTTGACTCGCTTACCTGTGAGGCTAGACATGTGGATTGGCTGTTGAAATCCAGTGATTCTACACTACCTTTAAATGTTAATAACTTAGAATATTATTTCAAGCAAAGTTAACAATCATTAAAAATGAGGAAAATATTGTCTCCGTCTATTCAATCAATGTATCTCATAGATGTAATATAAAATGACCAACTACAATTAAACTAGGAGGCAGTTCTATTAAACCTAATAAGTCTACCTTACTATTACGTTAAATAAACTATGTGAACACTGCCAGCTAATGAAATAAATGTGAAATACATGAAAGAATCAGCAAACATGGAAGGAAATCAATGAGTCCTTGAGGTAGAGCTTTGGTAATATTCAGTCAATGAGTTCACCTTTAATGATGCACTGAAAAATGTTCATTAAATTAGATGATATAACAGCATAGGTGTGCATTAATTGTCTTTGGTCACATTCAAATCAATACAATTTTACTCAACACTAGAAGTCCCATGTATAGGAGAATACTCGTCATGTACCCGCAGGCTGCTGTACCTGCACAACTCATGAATTCCCTTTCTTATGTAAAATACCCATTAGCAGTTTCCACACAGAACGATTCTGCAGTCAAAGCTAAATTTCAACTCTAACCTCCCTGCTAATGAAGGGGAATGCTCCTCTGGTTCTGCAGCGCAGATTTATCTTTGCATATATTGATGCATATCATATATTTAGCAACACTGCATTCTTTAAGGTGGTGAACTTAGTTTTCAGTTGGAAATTTTAAGCTCCCTGGGTCAGCTCACGGTTGATTCATTTGAAGTGAACCACAGAGGAGGGAGCAACAGAACGGATGCCCAAATTAGAGATTCTGAATCAAAGATACAATCTGGCTTGCAGGATTTTAGGCATTATAATGAAATTACCAGTTTTTCACCCAGAGACTGCATCTTTAAGAGGAGGCGAAAATAATCCAGACAGTTTGGAAAGCATCAAATACGAGAGAGATATTTCAGCTGATGGCTTGATTCTGCTCTGCAGGGAAATCTCTCCTGTGAATAAGTGAAAAACAAATATGAAAACATCGGACACCTCAATTTGTGAAATACAATCATTTTCAACAGGCTGCAGATTTAATTCATTACAAGGTAGTTTATTTATATTGCTCCAATTTCAAGTTGTAAACTGTGTTACTGTGAAAGGTAATAAATGAAATGAGCAAAAATAAAGCCTATTAGAAAGGTATTAAAGAGTAATAAACAAGACCTGACAGTGTATTATTTTTATGACTGTCCAACTGTATGACCCCCCCCATTTGTGTTAAATGCCAGTTTCCTTAAAAAAAAAGTGAATTAATATAGCCTCATTTATTACACTACTCAAAAAATAAAGGGGACATGTAAACAACACAATTTTATTTTAATTAAAGCAAACTTCTATGAAATCAAGCTGTCCTTTTAAAAAAAGCAACAATGATTGACAATAAATTCCACATGCTGTTATGCAAATAGAATAGGTGGACATTATTGGCAATTAGCAAAACATAATCGATAAAGGAGTGGCTCTGCAGGTAAGTACCACAGACTGCTTCTCAGTACCTATGCTTTCTAGCTGATGTTATTGTTACCTTTGAATGTTGGTGGTGCTTTCACACTACGTAGCATGAGACGGACTCTATAACCTATAAAAGTGGCTCAGGTAGTGCAGCTCATCCAGGCACATCATGCAAGTTGTGGCCTTCTTTATCAGCTTATTGAGGTTTTTCAGGTATTTCCTCTGATGCTCTAATGCACATTCCACATACCTGCTGCATAGAAGATTTGCAGTGTCTTGCTGCAAAAACTGAAGTGAAGACTGTGGTTGGTTTGTCAGG
>NW_015150486.1:588009-590118 GCF_000732505.1 Cyprinodon variegatus | reverse complement strand
TTATGACTGTCCAACTGTATGACCCCCCCCATTTGTGTTAAATGCCAGTTTCCTTAAAAAAAAAAGTGAATTAATATAGCCTCATTTATTACACTACTCAAAAAATAAAGGGGACATGTAAACAACACAATTTTATTTTAATTAAAGCAAACTTCTATGAAATCAAGCTGTCCTTTTAAAAAAAGCAACAATGATTGACAATAAATTCCACATGCTGTTATGCAAATAGAATAGGTGGACATTATTGGCAATTAGCAAAACATAATCGATAAAGGAGTGGCTCTGCAGGTAAGTACCACAGACTGCTTCTCAGTACCTATGCTTTCTAGCTGATGTTATTGTTACCTTTGAATGTTGGTGGTGCTTTCACACTACGTAGCATGAGACGGACTCTATAACCTATAAAAGTGGCTCAGGTAGTGCAGCTCATCCAGGCACATCATGCAAGTTGTGGCCTTCTTTATCAGCTTATTGAGCTTTTTCAGGTATTTCCTCCGATGCTCTAATGCACATTCCACATACCTGCTGCATAGAAGATTTGCAGTGTCTTGCTGCAAAAACTGAAGTGAAGACTGTGGTTGGTTTGTCAGGTAGTCTTTAAACAAGGAAATTGCTGATGACCCCACCTGGGTCTTCCATAGTCTCTGTAAGTTCTGTGAGTAAATCAGTCTGAATCGCCTTAAATCCACTAGAGTGCTGTCTGCCCTGTCTAAATGACAATGGATTTGTTAAAGCATGTGGCTCAACAATCCATCCTAAGCTAACCTGAATGCAGGGTCTTTCGTAGCAATGTAGCTACTACGATAAAAATTAAATAAGAAAACATCAAATTAAAAGTTTAAATAGAGGTAAATAATGCTGAACTATAAACAGGAAGGAGAAAGTAAAAGTGAAGGAATGCGGTCATCTTGTCCTCCAGCAGCCTAAGCCTATGGTAGCAAATCTACAGATGCTTTGTCAACATTTAAAGTTTTAAAAAAATGCAGGTTGCAGGCTGCTTCGCAATCTAAAACCAGGAGCAGATTTAACTGAAGAAACCTGAAAACCTTTAGAAATCCTAGACAACCTGTTAACATGCAGTCTGGTAGCAATGTGCTCTTCTAGAAACATATAGAGCAATCAGATCTCTGACATAAAATGAAGTTAATCTAATTAAAGGTTCATACATGAGCAGCAGCATTTTAAATGATATTCTTGATCTCCGTTTTAAATTTTTCATCAGATCCTGATGATAAAATATTAGAATAGACCATCCTTGGAGTAAAAAAATTCATAAACCAGATTTTCAGTCAAACTCCTGAACAGGAAATTGCTTTGAAAATATACCAGAGCTGAAGGAAATCCTAGAAACATTTTAAAATTTGATAGAAATGGACATTTCCTGGTTAGAAGTATTTGTTTTAACCCTACAACTGTTTAACAGTCTCTATTAATAAGAACATTCTTATCCTTGTTATCAAAAGATGAGCAAAGCTTTTGTCCAACATTCCCACATTGCTGCAAATACTGTTATGAATGCATAGATTCTCTAAACCACAAACATCATAATGTCCTAAGCTGTGGCTTTGCAGTTTCACACACTTATAATTGGCTGGAATGTTTGTAGGAAACAAACACCAAAGCAACATATTGAACTGTAGTTGGTATATAAAGTAGAAAAAAAATAAACTTTCAGCTGCTGAAGTTTAATGTCTAATTATGTCGACTTGGTACATTTTGTGAGATGTGGCCTTAAACCCACATCTTTGCGTTGCAACAGCACAGTTTTTTTTATTTTTTATTTGAGGTTAGGTCAGATTTATCATAATTTAATAAGTGCATTGCTTTTATCCTACCACACTACTGAATAATATCTATCACTATTGTATATCCACACAAACCCCTCACTCTACATGTATTTTGATAATGAGAATACTGGCACAAGCATGTCACCATTTATGGTATCTCGATGTTAACTAAGCTAAATGCTAAGTCTACTTGTTGATTAGTACTCGCATCTGATACAATTCTTTTCAAAAGGACTCATATCCCTTGTACTGTTCTATGCTTTTTTTTTTGTATTACAGCGACAATATCTGATTTATTTTATTGGAATTTTATGATAAAAGT
>NW_015150486.1:584038-586244 GCF_000732505.1 Cyprinodon variegatus | reverse complement strand
TTATCTAATTATCTTATTTTATCGTTTTTGCAGTGTGTTGGAGTCACATCAGATTTAAAATACTAAGAAATTAAAATAGTTTTTGTAATGTGTGGAAATGTGAGAGGGCAAGGGATATGTATAATTTTTCTATTTGTGACATGGAGGGCTCCTTGACTAATTTACAACTAGAATAAAGGTTACACTTGATAAATAGCATGGACATGTAATTAATGATACAGCCTACCTTTTTTGTAAGAGCATATGGACTAAAAACAAATCTTTGGCTCCCCTCTGCCTTAGCTAATGTGCTCTTCCCTTTTCTGACACCCACTCACTTTAAACCGACCTGATTAGCATAGGAATGTGGTGATATAATGTGACATATGGTGCAATAGCAGGTTTCATACGGGGTTGTTAATGTGCATACTTCAAACCAGTCACTACACTCAGTGGTCCCTGCAAACCTGCATGGAAATTTGTCTTCTCATCAGTTGATGCATGAAGGCTCTGTGCTCACCAATCGCCTCCTCGCACGGCATCGTCGTGTGTGTGCGGGTGTGTGCGTGCTCTCAGCTCTCTTAAAGACAACATTAAGGAATCTATCTTCATTACGCTTCATTAAAAAGACACCTTGAGGCATTGATTATTGGTGTCAGGCACTTGTATTCCCTGTTGGGGAAAAAGAAAACAAAGCTGATATTTAGTAATTTATTGGTTCTTTAAACATAACATCTTTTTCACCTTTATGGTTGGAAGTTTATTTTTGTTTATAGCAAGTTTTTGGAAAATAATTTTTGTTTCCTATGTTTAGCATCATTCCTGGTTTAAATTCTTTTTCTTGGCTCTCTTATCATTTTTTTTGTTATGATCCCTGTTGACTACCTGATCATTTCCTTAAGCAACAAAACTAAAGCACTGAGAAAGAAATTAGACTTCAGCAGAATTTCCATAGCAACAAATTTTCAATCTTGCTTCTCAAAATCAGGTTAGTCTGGCAGTACATCAAAAGACGGGTGTCTGATGTGGTGCATACTTCGATTTCTGATCCACCTGATCTCTCAATCAGCTTTTGTATCAGCTGATCTCCATCTCATTATTCAACTTACATTTTAACAGTTTTGGACTTATTTTTGGGATATTATCTAAAGCGAGATATAAAAGTCGAGCTAGCAATTTGAGGTTTTATTTACAGGCTTTTTAATGGGTTTATAGACTCAAACTACCTAAATTAATTCAGGTACAATCAAGGACTTCGTTGTTTTGGAATCCATTGAGGGTTTTTTTTTTTGCGTTCGAGATGCTTTTGTTTTGGTAAATTTCAAACTTAATTTAAACTTACACCTTCTGCCTGAGATAGCTATTTTATTAACTTTTCTTCACATCATCCAGATCTTGTGTTGGTTTAAGAGATTTATCAATTGATTTACACATGCATTCCAAAATTATTAAAATAATTTTATATTCTGATACTAACAGCATCATTTATTAGTATGCAATAGTCAGAGTTTTATAGAAGCGACCAGAAGCATAAACTTATATTAACCCACTCCTTCTCCTGTGGCGTTAATCCCATCGCCACTAATTCATCAAATCAGATGCAACTATAACCTTTATTACAGTTCATAGCTGTTTAGAGGCTGTCTCTTATGTTCAATGCATATACTTGTATCTTTTGAAAAGCACCATTAGATCTACAATGCTAGTACACATACTACAGACAGTAATAGTGCTTTGTACTTGTTGAAATTTGCATTTTCTGACATGTGTAAATGAATCCTGAATGGAGATTTATAGAAGACGGGGAATCTATAAAACCTAAGTCATATATAGGATCTTTCACGCTTGTAACACATAGATCATCCTATGACAGGTAGTGATACGCTGAGATCTTCACATTAAAGGCTATTTTCAGACCATACTCATAAATGGAGTGCAGTTTACACGGTAACTCATGAAGGAATGTGTCATTTATACCTCCTGACCCACCTGCACGCCTCTAATGCGTCACAGCAGATTATACCAAATGTCAAGAAAGCAAAACCAGTGTGCTTTAAGTGGGCAATTAGCTGGATTGCTCACATAACAAGATCTCTGATTTGTTACCAACAGTAGCTCTGCTTTTCTTTGCCCTCTGTCCTTTTGAACAATGTTTCAAAATCCTTACATTTTGTTAATTTAATATGTAGGTAAAATGAGCCTGTTAAAAGCTTATTTGTTTTAGAGT
>NW_015150486.1:579191-581886 GCF_000732505.1 Cyprinodon variegatus | reverse complement strand
CTTTCGCTGGGCCACACGGACTTTAAGCTCCCACCAAAGATTTTCTATTGGATTCTATTTTCTATTGAAAAATCAACAGTGTATCAAATACTTGTTCTCCCCACTGTATTTAAAACATCGGTATGTGTGAGGCCGCAGATCCAAAGCTCTACTGTACATCTGTTATGTTTTGTTTTTTGTTTAAAAAAAATGTTTTGAACTTTACCACTTTCTGTCTCACCTTGGGTCCATCTGCCCCCTTTTTATGACAGTTAAATGACTGAATTGTAAATTCTTGGAAGCTGAAACTGAAATCCTCCACCTCTGTTCAGTGATGGCTTTTCTCTTTTCACAAAGATGACTCCTTTGACCCCTCTTTCAAAACATCTGTCCTCCCTGTATAAAATCTGAACTCTTTTGTCTTCAATGGTGTGTCCTTTCTTCTTAAGGTGTGAGTGGACAGCTGAATCTTGCCCAGGGCGAATGGCTCTCCTATACTGTGCCATATTATTGTGTAATTGTTGTTTGGTTTCTCCAATATAGGAGGCTGTACAGTTCTCACAGCACTGGATCACATACACAACACCCCTCAGCTTAGGTTCGGGTGTTCTGTCTTTATCTCTTGACAAGTTTTAGTTTTACACTTGCACCCCAAGAACCAACATTTTATTTCTCACCTTGCATGTTTCAAATGATTTTCCAACTGCATTTTATTACCACTTTACCTCCTTCATTTAGCATTTCTGTGACCTTTCTGGTCCCTGTGCATTTTCCCAACAGTTTTCCTTTTTCACTTAGCTTTTGTGTGACTGTTCTGGTCCCTAAACACACTGAAAACCAAGTTAAACTTATCTTAGAGGAACTTCTGGTTACATCCAGAAAGATTGTTTCACAAATCGCTGCCTATGAATTCCATTTTAAAAAGGGATTTTAAAACGCAACATAAAACAGAAAATGCATGTGGAAAAAGGAAATTACCTTTTTAAATGTTTGTTAAGGAAAGTTATCTATAATCAGATTATGGTTTTTAATTCTCCATCTAGAAATAGGATTTAAAAAATACGTCTTCAAATTGCAGTATTTTATAATAAAGTAATATATATTAAACACCCTTTTTTATAAATGCACTACTATGAAAACTTTACAAATAGTTTACATTTTAAATGTATGATTTAAATGTTATATTAGAGATGATTGAATTACTCTTTTAGTGACTCTCCTGGTCCTCCATTCCTGAAGGGTTCTAATAAATTCTGGTCAGATTCTTTTTCAGATTTTTTTTTTTATATCCATGGTTGTTCTGTAATTTAGTCATAAACTTAGTTTTAACCCTATAATGCCAAATGTATCGTATTTGATACATACGGTTTCTGAAATGTTTTGCGTCTGACACCTTTTGCATAATTTGATGGTAAAAACTTTGCTAAAAATCCTGTTGTACACAATCAGATATACCTGATAACAAAAAAAAAGTAATTTTCTGTTTTGTTTTATTCTTGGATTGGGCTTTAAAGGGTTAAATGATTCATGATGGCATAAACGTATCCTAATTAACCTTGAGTGCGTTCTTAAGTTTCTCCTTCGCCTTATTCTGAGAGCCCGGAATCCTATGTTGTTGTTTTTTTTTCTCTGCAGCCGAGCCGCTGGATGGAGAGGAGTACCTGGACATTATAGGCATCATGAGAAACCAAGCGGGTCGGTATGAATGCAAAGCCAGCAACGACGTCGCCACACCTGATGTCAAATACGTCAACGTGGTCGTAAACTGTAAGTAGCAACATTCATCCACACATGCTCTATACATGTAATGTCTACAGTTATTGAAAATGACACACAGAATATGAAAGCCCATAAAAGTGATCAAAGGATGTGAAGTAAAGCTAGGCGTGGACTGGAGGTGTCTTCCACTTTTGGGAGATTTGGTGTGTGAGGCGGAGAGAGGAGATTTCTTGCACTGATTGCTGCTATTACTTCCATGTCAGGTTTCACCCACCACATCATCCTTTAAATAGACACTTAGAATTTCAAAAGAGGATAATTACATCCTTTCAGGGGTCTATATTATACAGATTTTGACTCTTCGGGGTTTGATAGACAGCTCATGAGACATCACTAAACTAATTACTCCTCAAGGTATTCAGAAATTCTCTTTGATCTGAACAAATCATGTGTGGCTGTTTGCCCAAACCGTACTTACGCCAGGTCTGGGTGCCAGATAGGAGCACATAAGCTTTCTTTTAGAATTGAATCATAAATGGAAGATGGGCATAAATCCATTTGGGAGGTTTCTCTAGCCATTGTTTGTAAGGATGTGTGTGGGTGTGTTTGATGAATATTAATGTATCTGTTAAAAGAGGCCGTATCTTTTGAAACCTTAATAATCTGTTCTGCTTTCGCTGATGTGTGAATTTGATGAGTTAAAACTTTATTTCAGCTATAAAAAAAAGATCTGCTTGGATGATCCCATAAAGAGTACTTGATCTTTTATATACTTTTAATTATTGAAATGAAGTAAAGGGAGTTTTTGCTAGTACTTTATATGAGGAGTCAGGCTATGATTCCTACCGGAGAGGATTAGGGCCACTGAAAAAAAAAAGTTTAACTGATTTTTATTTTTTATTTTATTTCAGTATAGTATGGGAAAAAAGTCAGAATTCTGACTTTAATCTCAGAATTCTGACTTTTTTTCTCAGAATTCTGACTGAATTCCAGAGAT
>NW_015150486.1:570940-578470 GCF_000732505.1 Cyprinodon variegatus | reverse complement strand
ACAGAATTCTGAGAAAAAAAGTCAGAATTCTGAGAAAAAAGTCAGAATTCTGACTTTTTTCCCATGTTAAACTGAAATAAAATTTAAAAATCAATTAACTTTTTTTTTCAGTGGCCCTAATCCTCTTTTGAGATTCCTTCATTGCTTTGTTATGAAACTCTTTTGACTTTAGGGAATATTCAGTAGGATAGTCTACTTGGAGTAACATGCTATTTTTATAAGGGGACCTAGAGCTAAGGAATAAATACCAATGTGCAGATAAAAGAAAATGTGAAAAAAGTGGAATTCCCGATGTGTTCTCCTTGGATTTGCAGACCCTCCGTCAATAAGAAAAACCCAGAGTTCAGAACCACCTGTGGGCCGCCTGGGAACCCTGCAGTGTGAGGCTGCAGCTGTTCCCACACCGGAGTTCGAATGGTACAGAGACGACAAAAGGTAAAACTTCCCTTGCATCTTTATTCAGTTTCATTCTCTTTAACAGGATCTCAAACATCTTTCCAACAGAGATTCATGCGCCTAATTACCTAAGGCAATAAATCACATGAAAGTGGTGGGTTTAGGAATGGCTGAAGATAAAATCATTCTGTAAAAATGCTGCCTGTATGATTTATTATCCTTTAATACCAGTCTAAAATAGTGAACTAAAATATGAAGTTTATAAAGTATGATTTATAACCAACAATAAATTTAACTGAAAACAATTCATCCCAAACAAGCATATGAAGATAGATATTTATGAGCAATTATCACTTTTATTTTCCAACCTACATTTGGTTATCTAAATCAAATTAGTTTGAATTCATCATATATTTAATATCATTTAGAACAAAAATAAGAGACAGTATTTCCCTGGGCTTTTAAGCCGATCAGAGTGAAAATTAATTAGATTGATAAAACGTATGTTAAAAGCAGTTTGGTATTTTAACTTTACCTCACAGAAAGATGTGTAGGAAGCTGCTGGTTCTGCTTCTGAGTTTGGCAGTCTGGTTCAGAACCTGGACAGAGGATAGATCCCTTACACTTTAAATCCCATCGCTTTCCTCTGTTGGGATCTCAATCCTGTGATACTGCAGCTGGAGTACCGTGCTGAGATGCAGCACATGACACGCTGCCAATTACAGCTTTGCAGAATGTTCTTAGGAGGCTCATAGGGAGAGATGTTGTTGGAAGAAGCACTACCTGCTGGGTCAATCCCTTTAGAATCTGGACTATTTAAAAGTATTGAATATCTTCAATGAAATAGGTCCTCCTACAATCAATTAAGTCTAAAATATATCCGTCTATCAATCCAACCATACATACATTTCTTTTGTTAAGATACATGTTTATTTTGTTTTGTTTTTTTTGAGAAAGGACTCTAAATCATTGACTGTCTTCCCTAGAGATACATAAAATATTATATAGTTTGAATGTTAAATCTTTTAATTTTTACTTACAGTGAACTTTGAGAATTTTGTATTTAATTTACAAAATCTCTCTTATGGATGCTTACTGGGGATGTAAACAAACAACTGACTTAGTTATAATGTTTTTTTTATCTATTTCATTAACCTAAAATCTGTAGTCCAGCGAACATTTATTCTGTATTTTTAAATCAGTTTTGAAGAGTTATAGCTGTTTTTATTTATTTTGTATATATGTATTTCTAGTTGTAAAATGCTTGCTGTTGTGTTTTCTAGGTAGATAATTTTAAGATTTGTCCAAGGACAACAGATGAAAAATAGCCTTTTTAATGTACACTCTCCCTGTCAAATAAAGTGTCGATTCGTGGTTTATCCATTCATCTTCTCCTGCTTAGTCCTTGTCAGGGTCATGGTGGGGCTGGTGCCTATCTCCAGTTGTTAATGGGCGAGAGGCGGGGGACACCCTGGACAGGTCGCCAGTCTGTCACAGGGCAACACAGAGACAATCATCCACTCACAAACTCACACCTAAGGACAATTTAGATCGGCCAATTAACCTAACAATCATGTTTTTGGACTGTGGATGGAAGAGTACCCAGAGAGAACCCACGCACGCACAGGGAGAACATGCAAACTCCATGCAGAAAGGTTGGGTTGGGAAAAGAAAGAAAGAAAAAGAAAGGTTGGGAATCAAACTCAGAACCTTCTTGATGCAAGGCAACAGCACTACCCACTGAGTTACCATGCAGCCCCGATTAATCATTTTTTAGTGGTTGTACTGTTACCCTCATCCACTAGAGGGCACAGCCATTTCCTAAGCACTCAATAAACTCCTTAAATTATCATCTAAATAGCACCTATTAAGATGTGCTGCATGGTAGAGCAGCACCAGCTGCTGCACTTTACTTGAAAGGCGAGGAGGTGAAAATAGAAATTTCCAGCCAGATTTGGATAACACTAAAAACAGAGAGCTAAATCACAGCGTGCATTACATTTAAGCAAAATGGCAATTAAGAGCAACATAGCCTGTCTTTTAATGATAATTTGACATCTCTGTACATTGAAAATCACATATTGTAATCTTCTTTTTTATTCTTTAACCTAATAGGTTAGGTTATGTATTAGTTTTATTCATTCACATTCACAATAAAGTGTAAGAAAACGTTTTTTTTGGCTAATTCAGTTAGTATTAAATACAGCTGGCACAATAAATACTAGAAATACCATGATATTATTTATTTATCAGAACATTGTAACAAAATATTAGGCACTTCCTGTTATAAAAACTCCCTGTTGTTACAAGAGAAAAATCTGGTTTAAAAAAAATGGATGCCTATCAATTAATCCTGAGCTGATTAATAAGAATATTCAACTTTAGATTGATTCATTAATCAATAACTTGCATCTCTAATGGTTACACAGCATACTTACTAGTAAAACATTTACCACCTTATCAAACACTACCTCCTGTGTTGCAACATCTTTTTTTAAAATACATACTTTTGCTGTTTTCAAGGTTAATATAACTTTCCCTCATTATGTTTCAGCGTTAGCTTCCAAATATAGTAGAAGTATTTCAGAAAAAGTTAATTACTTTTCTTTTAGCCTTACATATCTTTTTGTCTCTTTGTCCTTAGCTTATAACTGGTTTTTCTTCTTCTGCTCCTCAAATCTTATGTGACAATGGAGCCACAGTGGACCCTTTGTAATGTAGAATGATCATGAAATCACCATTGTAGTTCAATAATGACTAATAACCCACTTCGGGACTAGCTTGGCTGTTATTCTCTTAATTGAATGTTATTACTTCGGACGGAGTGGATTTTTCTGACATTCCTTATTAAAGAGACAAAGGACAGATCATCTGTCTTGTTGTAACCAATTATTTCAGCGACTTAAAATCTCTTTTCTCATAAATCCATGAAAAAAAAAACCAAATCAAGCTCCTCAAGTACCGAGACATATTGCAGATTGTGTTACCAGCCAGATGTCCGATGGAAAGCCATCAATTCAAGTGTCGTACATGTGTCTGCAAAATACTGGAGCGGAATTGAAATGTAATGATGTTCAAAGGTAATGGCATCCAAGTTTTTTCAATTCACCACTTGACTCACAGCAACCTGAAACATTTTGCTCACTGCAGCAAACTCCCCTCCCGTGTCTGTGTGCTGGGGAAGCTTCGGCCTCAGTGGATAATAATGAAAAAAGAAATCAATGATGTGTAATTTCTCTCCTCCACCCACTGCCACGGCAGGAAAAGTTTACCAAAGATAGCGAGGAAATATTAGAGCTGTGGCACAAGTGTTATCAGAAATTTGGTCTCCAAAGTAATAGGCCTATCACGTCAGAGCCTGAAAGGAAAGATTTATGGTTGCTGAAATATTTTTGCATTATCTGTTTTTTTTGCAACCTTCATTTATCTCAGTGCTTTTGTCCCCGAGAGAATCCCAGCTCTGCGCCTCTGCATGGCAACCTAGCTCCCTCCCTGCCAGTGGAAAGTGTTATTCCTCTTTCCCCTTGGATGATGATCCTAATGCTCCATAAAAATCCTATTTAGTCATGGTTGGCTTCTTAATTTTATACATCTTCTGCAGGAACCAAAGTTAATGCACTGTAGCATATTGCCTCTTCTTTACCTGATTCCAACCTGAGCTTGTGTTTGATGTCTTGCTCATGAGCTTGTGTGGTTCATTGGTTTAACTTCGCGAACGCAGAGGTCAGCGGTAAAATTGGCATTTCAAATGCTGTTAAATGATGCTGTCAAAACTTTGTTGAAAATGAAAAGTGATTTTATCGCTTAACATTTTTATTACATCCTTTGTGTTTCTATAGAGGTAGACCACTGTGTACATTTTGCTCCTATTTAATTCTATGGTGCTGACCTATTTTATCCCACTAAAATCACGTAGCCCTGATACTTGACAATAGCTTTCTAGACTTAGAAATGCATAAAGCAAACTGAAAGATATAAAACTATCTGGATTTGTTAAAAAAAGGAAAAAAATTGATATGTCAATGATACAGTAAAGCTAAAAAGCTGGTGAAGATTCTCAGTCATCCAGGTCATAGTCATTCCTAAAAAGTTAAGAAAAACATTGGATTTCGTTTCCTAGTTTGAAGGAGCTTCGCTTCCCATCCAGGAAGCTTTTTCAGTTCAAAATGTCAGACATGTCATGAAACGGTGTTTGTTTGGAGGACCCAAATGCAGAGACCAGATGGCAGAGGGGAATTAAAGTGGGTTAAAGTTGGTACACGGGTCCAGGGGCAGGAATCAAAGTCCAACAGAAAACAACAAACGCACCTGAAACAAGGAGACATTAGGGGTAAACCAAAACTCTAGGAGCAGGGAGAGACGAGACAAGGCAGGCAGATGTTAGACGAGAGGTTAGACGAGGATCCAGCAAACAGGAACTGAAGATGAAGGGCTTTTAAAGGGGACAGAGACAGGGAGAGGGCTAATGAGGAAATTGAAAACAGGTGAGGGCTGAAAAGAGAACAGAGCAAGAGAAAGAGGACACAAGAGGGCAGCACAGGAAAACAAATGGAAAACCTGGAAGACAGGAACTAATAGGAAAACAACAACAAAATAATAATCAAATAACTAGGATAAAGAAACATGGTGAAAAGAAAACTAAACACTAGAAATCAAGGAGCAAAAGAAAAACATAACAGAAACAGAAACCTAACAAGACATAGCGTTGAGTTGGAGGCTTTATGAGCCTTTTTGAATTGAGAAAGCTTCCTGCATGGTAAGCAAAACGTCTTCGAACTAGAAAACAAAGTACAGGGTTTTTTTTTTTTTTTTTGTTTGGGTTTTTTTTTTGGAATAAAACTAAAATGCACTTAAAAAACAAAAACTTAAGGTAATCCAAATAGAAATCATTAAAGACTTGCTAAAACTCTGTGTCCACAGACACCTTTACTGATACCTATGCAATGTTTGTAATATGATTAAGCTAATTAAAAAAGCAAACAAAAAAAAAACAAAAGAACAGGTCCACTTTTAGATTCCTCTATGTCTATTTTTGATTTGATTTTAATTTGATTTTGATTTTACATACTCCAATAATCCCAGAGGGAAATTATGTCTCTGCATTTAACCCATCCCCTTGGGGAGCAGTGGGCTGCCATTGTGAGGCGCCCGGGGAGCAGTGGGCTGCCATTGTGAGGCGCCCGGGGAGCAGTGTGAGGTTAAGGGTCTTGCTCAGGGACCCAGAGTGGCAGTCTGTGGGAGTTGGGGATCGAACTCACAATCTCAGGATTCAAAGCCCTATGCCCCAACCACTAGGCCACCACCACCTACCTCAGCTTTGAATTTTACATGGTGATTTTTTTTTTTTTTGTGTGTGTGTTTAAAGGTTTGGTCTTGCTTTTTCTACACTCTCTAAAAAATATTTATTATTAAAGATTTTAGCCGCCGGTATTTATCTAAATCTGATCCCTGCTGATAGCATTTTACAGAACAGAAAATCTCTACAACCAGTTTCATCTTCATAGATATAATTATCAAATAAAGTTCAATATTTTTTACACCCATATCAGAAAGTAAGCTTCATAGATTACATCGATGTATTACACAAAGAGAACAAAATTCCAAATGTAGATGTGCAGTACTGTTTTTTTTTTTTTTAATACAAAAAAGGCATTTAAAAAACAGGCAACAATGTTATTAAGCAAGGTGCCCGTAACTACTGAGGAATTTAAGAACTCCAGGAACTGTCACTCCACAAATCTGCTAGTTTTGACAACTTTTAGAAGCAACCAGTGCTTTTAACGGAGCTGAACAGCCAGTAAAAAAATTAATCAGCTCAACTCAGCTTAAAACATAACGCAGGTTTTCAGAAATCATGTTGATTACTTTGCCAATTAAGTCCTTCAGTTAAGAACTGATTTCTCTTTAACATGGTTGTCATGACTACTCTGTTATCCTCCACCTGTCAGTCATGTTGGTCAAAGCCAGACTTGTATAAGTCATTAATCTGAGCTGAGAAATTAACCTTACCAATTCCCAACTTCAAACACTTTCAGGATGTGTGCCGCTTCTCTCCTGCATAATAATCTGCTTGGAACGATGTTCTGAATCCTTAAAGCCGATCCTGATCCAACTGAACAGCAGCTGTAATATATAGAAATAGGAACTATCTAGGCATTATTATACAGTAGCAAAAACTCTATAAAAATATTTGCCTGTGGCATCATCTTTCCGCTGAAATGTTAAAGCATGCATAAAGCCATGCTGTAATCGGAGATACTGGAGTTGTTGAAAGATTTGTGCACAACTTGCGCAATAACAAAGCAAAATCTTTCCGCCTGACAAGCCAAGTAATGCAGTTTCATTCTCAGTAACTACTTACCACACTTTCTTGTCACCCAAAGCATGCAGTGCATTTTCTTAGAAGTTGTAAAATGAGCTTCGGCTTCACTAAAATCTTCAGGCTTTTTTACTATACGTTAATCAGTGTCCCACAATGTTAGGCACTGAGTGTGTTATTTATTTATTTATTTTTTCTTTATTAATACATCAACATGTACTTTTCTCCATCCTAATATTTTTGCATGTTGATATCTTCTTTATTTAGCATCCATGTTTTTTATATCTGCTTTTAAAGATGATGTAACTCTTAATTCAGAGAATGAGTTTGTGCTAGAATGGTTTACAGCAGAGTGTGAACTGCCAGCATGAAGGTTTGGTCAGCTAGAGTATGTTTTTTAATTATGTCTGTGGTCAGTGTCTGTCTGAATCACAACACTTTAAGTGTTTCATTGATTGCTGATGGTATGATGGAGCAGTAATAAGACCGAAGGATTGGAGCCTTGTCTGCAGATTTGTGGTCTGATGTGATGGAGGAAGAATCCTGCCAAAGAAGCAAAGCTCTTCATTTACTCTCTATCCATCTATGTTTAAACTCTTATCAATGACAATGATTAAGGGATGTCTGAAAGAGCAGGACTGTCGGTAGAACAGTATCAACTTCCATGAGGCTCCTCTGTAGGCTGGTGTTACAGGGTTCCCGCGGGTCCTTAAAAAGTCTTAAAGGGCATTGAATTTTTCAAAATAAAACTAAGGCCTCAATTGGTTTTAAAATGTCTTAAATTAGTCATTCGTAGGTCTTAATTTTTAAAACAT
>NW_015150486.1:562608-568500 GCF_000732505.1 Cyprinodon variegatus | reverse complement strand
TGTTGGAAAAAAATGTTAGTTGATATTTGAACGTTAAAACCTGTAATAATAATCAGATAGGGATAAAAAAAATTTTTTTTTTTTTTATATAGTATTCAAAGCATTGCCTGTTTGCTAAATGGGTCCCCGACCATAGAAAAGTTTGGAAACTCTCGAGTTGGGGTACCCTGATAGTGCAGCTGAACTCACTGACATCCTGTGGCTGCATGTCTTTTCCCTCCAAGCACATCATTCAGACTATGCCATGTTGATGCCATGTTCCAGCCAGCCATTTTCATTAGTCATTACTTTGTAGAATATATGTGTAAACTCCTACCAAGTGTATCTATCTGCCACCAATCTATCTGCTAGAACAAGATAATTTTCCGCAACTGTGGGTCAGCATTGCACATGAGAGTCAGCAGCAGTATGACTTTACTCTGAATTCAAACACTGTTTATTTTAGGGCCTGAGGGGTTTCCACAATCCATTCATATGAGACCAGCAGTTTGCCCTTAACTCCACTATTGGTTTAATATCGTGTTGTTATTATTTACCATATAGACTCTTGACCTTTCAACATAATCATTTCACTTCCTTTCTTTCTATTCCACTCTGCCTGCTTGACCTGTTTTGTTGTTTTTTTTTTATGTCTAAAATCAAACGAATAAAATGCATTACTATAATATTTTTCCGACACCAGGATTGAACGTTTCAATTTCTAAAAGACACACAAAATTTGGTCACAGGACAACCATTTCCGCCCAGTTAGTTGAGAGAAATTATGGATCAAGCTGTTCCACTGTTTCATTTCTGTGTTAGTTTCAGTTAAAATGTTTTCAATGTGTAGAAGTCCTTTTAATGGGTAATAAGGAAAAGGCTATGTGCCAATTCTACTTGGAAGTGTAAAACATGACATTTGATTTTTGCTGATTTTAAGAACAGGAAGAAAAAAAAAAAAATAAATAAATAAATAAATATATATATATATATATATATATATATATATACATACTTTTAAAGGCCCAAAGCAAAGTCTCCCTCTTGCATTAAAACTTTATTGGATCACGGCGTGTGCATTAAACTGACACAAAGACTAACTAATAACAGTGTGTAAATAAATGTTTTGCAGTTGCTTTTTCTTCCTGTCAAGTTTTTAGTGTTCGATTTAACATCTCTGTTGCTTAGTACAATTATAAGAATACATTTTCATTGGAAAAAATATATAATAGGGTAAAAAGAAGGATAATACAAATTATGTGAGAAGTAATTATAAAGTGAGAAGCATTCCTTTGAAGTTAGCATATGATTGAGGTATATAAAACTTAGTAGTCTAATAACGTAAATATATATATATATATATATATATATATATATATATATATATATATATATTTTTTTTTTTTTTTTTTTTTTTTTTTTTTTTAACAGCCCCTTCAGAGGTTAAAACAAAATTGTCACACATATGTGAGCTTTTAGGAAGAACAGAAAACAATTATGAAACTAAATGGTATTTTTACTAAAAAATAATGCAACTGCTTTTGGCATATACTTAATCATATTTAACTGTTTTATGCCCTACCCTACTAACATGAAACCATTGTGTTAAAGTAACTAAATATGATGAAGTAAATGCCAAAAGCAGTTGCATAATTTTTTGCAGTGTTGGGAGAATGTTAGGTTAGCATTTGCCCTCAAACACTGATGTAATTAACACTGAACTCTGAAGAGAACCTGAAAGTCCTTTCAGAGACACCACATTTTTTAATACCTTTATTCTATTAAAATTAATAAAGGCAAATATTGAAATTCCTTTTTTTTTTTTTACCAAAACCTCCTGCCCCTCAGCCTTGTTGTGTTGAACTGTTTTAATACCTGTTAATACATTACAAGCAAACAAAGCTGTCATATTTTAATTACTGTAGCCTGATTATATTAGCAAGGTCTTTCTATAATTGCCAAGGATTGTTTCTCTTTAACTCTTAAACTTAATTAAACAGATTTCACTTCTGGGTTAATCACAAAAAGCCTATTTTTTCTCTTTTCCTAGATTCTTCTTTAGTGGTTATTTAAAGATAATGGAATTAAAATGTCTTTCTCTCCAAACATGACTTAAAGAGACTATTTTCTCCATTGATAAAGTGATTTGAGAAAGTTTCTCCCTCACCTGTTAAAAGAAACCCAGCCAGCGGAGCAAATAACTCCTGAGTTGAAACAAGCTGCTCGGCACGAGCTCATGAGCAAACAGTGGTGTGCTAAGCGCTGCGCAGAGAGGCTTTACTCACCTGTGTCTGCACGCATTCCCGCCTTCAGTTTGTCTCACACAAAGTCATGGACCCCCCTGGGCGATGAGGCCAAGCTTGTGCTTTGAAACAGAAATGAATCATGACTGCACAGCATCTCCCACCCTACAAGGATCTGAGAGCCCACAGCAGATACATAATTGGTTTACCTCAGTAGACTGATCATCTTAAATCGGCAAGTTGTAAGTGATAGCTCATTCATACTTAAACCCATGAACCTCATTGGATGGAAAAATGATGCATGGTTAAAACATTTTTAAAAAAAAGTTACAAATCTTAAATTCTCAATTTCAATTTCTCAATTCAGTTTATTTATATAGCGCCAAATTCACAACACATGTCATCTCAAGGCACTTTACAGTTCAGCCAGATCATACAGTCAAATTGATTCAAAGTTTTTTATTTAAGGAAAACCAGTTGATTGCATCAACTCATTGACTCAAATACAATCCCTCACACTAAGCATGCTTGTAGCGACAGTGGAGAGGAAAAACTCCCTTTTAACAGGAAGAAACCTCCAGCAGAACCAGGCTCAGTGTGAGCGGCCATCTGCTGAGGCCGACTGGGGTTCAAGGAGACAGAAGCAGAGATACAAAAAGCAGCTGTAAAAGGCGGCCCCGTCCCACATCCAGCCAGTCACGGTTAGAGAAACAGGACCACACTGAAAAACAGGCCGATCTCCAGCATCTATAAACAAGGGTGTTGATGGAAGCAGCACAGCTGATGTTTCTTTCCCGGATGGCGTCACAGCCAAACAGGAGCAGACGAGGCAAAGCTACTCTTGAGAAAAAGCAGAGAAAGCAGCACGTTAGAGATTGAACTAACAGATTCTGCAGAATAGGAGAATAGAGAGAGAATGAAGTAGAATGATGAAATGGGGGTCCCTATGTCCTCCAGAAGTCTAAACCTATACATTGGAAAAAATCGAAATCCAGATAAGTAATTTTTTCTTAAAATAAGTGCATTTGTTCTTTAATTGAGGAGGTAAAAGAGACATTTTGCCAATGGAACAAGACAATTTACACTTAAAATATGAAAATACAATTGCATTGTCTTATTTCAAGTGCATATTCTCTAATTATCTTATTTAAGAGAAAAAATACTCTATCTTATTTACCTACTTAGAATAAGGATAAATACACTTAATTTAAGAAATTTTTACTTATTTCTAGATCGTTTTTGCAGTGTAGCAGCATAACTATAGAGATAGCTCAGGATAACCTGAGCCACTCTAACTATAAGCTTTATCAAAAAGGAACGTTTTAAGCCTAGCCTTAAAAGTAGACAGGGTGTCTGCCTCACGGACTAAAACTGGTAGTTGGTTCCACCAATATGTGAAATGTATCTGGAATACATTAGTAGCAGCTCTCAGCCATTACTTTTTACCTTTTCTGCAGGATTTAACGACCTACTACTGCATGTCTTCATAATTTTCACACATCTACAGACAATTGAATGTTTAGACAGTTCACAAACTCAGCCACACTCAATAGAGATAATCTATAAATGGCAATTCTCAGGTCCTGCCATAGGTTTCCTATTGGATCTGGGCTTTGACTGGACAGTTGTAATATGTGAACATGTTTTTATAAACCACTGCTCTCGTGTTAAGGCTCTTTCTGTCTTTCTCCACTCTAAAAGTTTTTTAACCCTTTAAAACATCAATCCAAGAGGCCCAGGCTCTTGCAACTTTTAGATGTTGCTCTGATATAATGCATGCACACATTCCTATATCTAATACCCCATTTACACTACCCTTGAAAAACCGAGCCGAGACCGGTCCGAGCTCAGTAACTGAGATAACTTATCGTGTGTAAATGGAAAGCAAACTGAACTGAACCGAGCTAGACACAACCGGACCGCGCTAACTGCAGACCAGTTCCAGAGGTGGGCTCGGCTCGGTTTTTCCCAGGCTCTGTTCTATGATAACCAGAGCGCATGAGCAGAACGTGTCATCTCCGTCTGGCTGCACATCCCGATTCACACTCCATTCCAGTAATTGGCGTTAATGCCCCACCGGAAACAGAAGAAGAACAACAACTTCTTCTTCAACTATAAACAACAATCGAAATCTTCTCCATGCAACGTTTTAAATAATGACACCGAAGTACTTTCTGAATGTAACGGGCGCCGCCATTTTGATTTGCTTGATTCCCTCCTTCTTCATCATCTTCTTCTTGTGTTTAATGGCGGTTGGCAAACAACTTTTGGTGCATTACCGCCACCAACTGCTTGATTTCCTCCTTCAATACCGGCAGTAATACCGCAGCTCGTCACTAGGAGGCGAGGAGTCGAGGAAAGGAGAAAGCGTGATGTGTAAACGGTCGTCAGAACCGAGCTCGGCCTGGTTAACTGATCTGAGCTCGGACCGGTCTCGGCATGGATCGGTTTTTCAAGGGTAGTGTAAATGGGGCATAAATTACCCGATAAACATGTAAAGCCTTTATCCCACTGAAAATACTGGGTTTGTTTTTCAAACTTGGGTCAACCAGTTTACAACTGGCATTCGGCTTCCTTGGTTCTAACCCCCTCGATGGCAGCTGCGTGGCCTGTGTCCTGCCGCAGCTGCATGTCTGGTGAAACCATCACGCTTTAATGATGTCACCAGTGCGACAATGAACACTAAAGGAAACAATGGAGAGCAACATGTAAGGAAGCCAGGGCATAGTCAGTGTGCTTTATTGTTTTGCTCTTTTAACAGTCCGAATCCCTCCCACCAGTGCTACGCCATGTTTATCGAATGTAAAAAGAGTCGTTTAGACTTGTTAGATCAGAAGCGTCTGGCGCAGTGTGTTGATGTCCGAACGTTGCGTTCTGTGGTGTCACGTAAATTAGCGGGTCAATCCGGGTCTAGTTTTCCCACAGCAAACAGAGCTGAGGAGATTTTAACGTGGGTCGCTTGCCGAGTCATTTTACCCGGGTAGACACGGATCATTTAGCTGTTCCCACTGCCACAAAAAGCCGTTTGTTATCGGGTTTAAACAGATTTTTTTGTGGTATAATAGAGGACTAAAAGGTCCTGATAATGCTCAGTTTTCATTCACTTATATCAAAGCAATCCTATGGTAAATGTTGACCCTAGTATTAGCTTAATTTCAGGTATATTAAAATATTTTATCAGGTGAAACCAAACCTGAAACTTGTACAGGTGCAGTTTGTGTGTCTTAATTTTGCAACTTGCACACAAAAATATTAGTAACAGTTGTCATTTGAAGGAGGCATAGATGAAGTGACAGACAAGATGAGTTTTTGTGCTTATGAACATCTAGTAAATAAGAACAAAAGACCTATAATCTATCCAGCAATGCCATGTTTTTACTTGCAGGATTGCAGTTCCTGTACACAATCACATCACAGCACAACACTGTTATGTCGGGATGCAGGGCAGCATCCACTGAGGAGCACTGAGGAGGATTATATAGCCCAGAAAAGGTGGTGCAGATAATAGTTGTCTGCTGTATGGCCTGTATGAGATAGAGTAATGCTGCAGGACTGAGGACAATTCTTATGCTGTTAAACCAAAACAAAAAACTCCATGTCTGAACTTAATGTTGTCTTCTTTATTTGCAAACTAACATGGAGCCTTTAAAGAAGCATTAAAACATGCAAA
>NW_015150486.1:558860-561888 GCF_000732505.1 Cyprinodon variegatus | reverse complement strand
TACTCATTCCATTGGCAAACTATCTCATTTACCTGCTCAAATTAAGGGTAAATACACTTAATTTAAGAAATTTTGACTTATTTTTATATCGTTTTTGCAGTGTTTTTGTGGGAGCCACACTTCTGACCTGAGGAATTTTCAAATACAGCTGTCAGCTAATGTGACAGACAGACACATTTGTTGTTTTGTCAGCTGATTCACGGCTGTCACTGCCCACGGAGCGTTTTCAATCATCCCTGGGTTACGAGTCTCAGCAGGACTCTCCACTTGATTACATTTATCATCAGCTTTGAATCATAACAGGCCTGTCAAATTTCCTGGCAGTGATAACCTACTTTCGATGCTCCTCCACGCCAAACAATCAAATCTATCCATCTGATGATTTGCTCTGGTGTTTTATCTGCACCGGCCCAAGAATGCGGTCCACCGTTCACACCGCGTGCCCTCAGCTAAATTGAGAGGTCAAATCATTTCGCTCTGAGGTTTAATGTTGCATAGTGGTTCTGTGAAGCAGGCTGAAAAGGCTGGAAGTAGAGCTCTGCTGCCCTCTTCCTGTTGAGGAAGATATTCATTTATGATGAGAGAATTTAAAGCGCTCCTCAAAGATAAGACAAAGAAAACAGTTTCTGCCAACTTTTCTGATTAGCTGCCCCATGCTATTGCTCCAGATTAGGAACCTGGCAGGCATAAGAGAATATATTCAAGGATGTGTTTTGAATGCTGTTGGGGAAAGTTGGAGTTTGTCTGCAAATAGCAGTGCAGGAAAAGTTACAAACAACATTAAGCTTTTTAAATATGCTCAGTTTCCTGCCTTTCAAGCAGCAGATTTAGGTTGTTAAATAACTAACCTTTGCATCACTAATGCCAACAAAAGAATCTGACACCGAAAAAAAAAAGTTTATTCAACTTCTTTAGGTCAGTTTACTCAGTCGCTGCAGCATCACCATCATCTACTGTAATCTATTGTGAAAGGAGCTGTTTGCTCTCAGCTCTGGGTATTATCGGGTTTTCTCTGTGGGCAGAAAGGCCTTTTTAATAGTGCACTCACTTCTCATGAAAAAGCACCGCAGCCTACATCTTCCGCTGTTGCCTGCCTTATCTTTGCAGCAAAGAGGTTTGCTTTTAGATGAAGTGGGGGGGCAAAGCTGGTGTGCTTGGCCTGTCCTCGGTCTCTCTTCTTTACTTTCAAACAGACGCATTCGCCGGCTCCGTTCCCAAGGTGTCCCCCCAGAAATGGGCCTCAGCTTTTTATCAAGTTCCCCCGCTCCCCTGTGTGTATCATGTGGGTTTTCCTTTTTATGCTAATACTTTCTATCAGTCGAGCATGTGTCAGCACAAATGTTTCGCTCCCCTGCTCAGATTCCGATTAGCAATTACCCAGGCTTAAGCAGGATTAAGTAGAGGTGCCTGAAATGAACTTCACCTCGTTAGAGATGTGAAAGGCTTCGATGAGCCGAGAATGAGGGGAACCATAAGCATCTTGTCATCAAAAGATGTTGTTTTTTTATATATCTTGATTGTGAACAGACTGTTTATCAGTGAGTTATACACTTTGAGACATTTTGAGCTGTTGAGTGGCTGTAAACTGGACTCAGCTGACATTTAGTGCTCTGCAAAAATGTTGGTGGTAATTAACCTTTTTACATTTTGTCAAATAAGACACATATAAGAAATAGACATCTTAAAGGACTACTTTGCCCTAAATAAACTTTTGTTTAGCTAATAAACAGTTTTAATAGTAGTGAAACAGGGCAGTCTATATGTCCAAGGTATCATTTTGACAACTTACTGTACATTTGTTCAAATCTTGTCTGAAATCGGCTGTTTGGTGCCACCCTGGGGTTAAAAAGGAGTTACTGCATCTGATTTTATCCAGTGATGTGATGTAAGTAAGGAGAACTGATGACAGCAGTTCTAATCTGGACGGCAGTGGTTTATTTAGGGGCTGACAATAAATTAAACCATTTTATTATAATGGGAAATTATTGTCAATCAATTAAAATTCTCAATTTTAAAGGTGAATAGCAAATGCCTTATTATAGGATAAAAGCAAATCAGAATCAGCTATCCAGTCTAATATACTGATTTGGCATTAGTTTTTTGTCAGTCTGGAACATTAGCTCGAAACTATTGAAAGCAAACTTTTATATTAAAGGGAAATTTTTTGTTTATCAAGTGTTGTTTAGATATTTATCGATGGTCGGCATGAGAACCACCACAGCAGCAACAGAGAATCTCTGAGTCACAGTCCAGACAGTAAGGTTTTGCCCCCCTGCTTCCCCCGTTTGTGCCGCAGTTATCAAGGTATGGTCATTTTTAGTTGAAAACCAAATGCAGATAGGCTATAAGGAGGTAGAGATGAGTTTTGCCGATTTAATAAAGGTGCAAAATCAACAGAACCATCATTCCAAAAACAAAATAAGGAGAAGTAAGGGAAAACAGACACGAGGAGCAAAGTAACAATGAGAAACCAGCACAGCTGCACAGGAGGTGTATATATGGGGGGCAGAACAAAGAATAGGTTAATCAGCTGATAGGGAGCAGGTGTGGAAATAAGTAGCTAGAAGGGAGCTAGGGGAAAGGAGACAGGCACAAGAGAGCAACAGTAACAGCAACACTGCTGTTGGGTTTAAATCCAGAGAAATGTGAGTTTAAAAGTTTAAGAGGACGAAATTATCAAACACAGACGGGGATTTGTAACATCAACCTCTGCACAGGGGAGAAAGACTGCTGGCTCCCAACCAGCACCTTTTTCTCCCCGATCCCTTCACAGCAAAGCCTTTTATTAACAGTTTACAACATAATAGGGCGGGTCTTAAACAGAAAACCCAGTAATGATTATCTGGCAGGATGCAGGTCATAAGACAGTGTGAAATGACCATCTGGCTGGATGGAAGTCACACAACCGTGTGACTCTGCCTCATGACCTACTAGATGCAGGTCATAAGACAGTGTGAAATGACCATCTGGCTGGATGGAAGTCACACAACCGTGTGACTCTGCCTCATGACCTACTAGATGCAGGTCA
>NW_015150486.1:556150-558363 GCF_000732505.1 Cyprinodon variegatus | reverse complement strand
GAATTTGGCGCTATATAAATAAACTGAATTGAAATTGAATTGAATAGATGTTGCTAAAAGTTACACACTGTAGCTTTAAATGTTTCATATGCCCACACAATAATTTTATAATTATCATTCAATAACTCTAACAACTGCCTAAATATAACACAAAAAGCAAAAAGAAACCAACGGCAAACAAAGCAGAATGACTTAAATAACTGAAAACACAAAAAGTCCATAGGGGAAGAACCATAATAACAGTAGGTCCCAGTGTGCAATAGCAGAACTTTCAAGTTTTACATTTAACAAACTTCATTTGTTCTTTAAACTGTTGTTTGCATATGTATTTACTTCCCTACCTTTAGAAGTTTCTTAAATATGGCGGACAGGTAGATGTGTGCAATTTTAGTGTCAGCTCTTCTGTGAAGGCCTCACATGTTGGTAACTTTGGGGAACAAAAAGCATCCTGAAAAAACAGGAAACGCAGCAGATCAACAAGGGATCAATGGAACTCATTTAAGTTTGTGGTTCTACTGAGAAACTGTGATCAAGTTTAACTGCTATAAATATGGTATATAATCGTCATGTAGGTGGAAAAGTGTTGGAATCTTGCAGCATAGAGTGAATGGGATAAAACGGATGTTTCCCTCTCAAGGACATTTGACTGCAAACAATTAAAGTTTTCAAACTGCAGGTTTGCTTGTTTGAAATGTTTTGCATTAAAGATGAAAAGAAAATAATCTGAAAGGAATGTTGCTGTTCCTTACAAAATTCAGATATGCAATCAATCTGTTGATGGAAATGGTTCAAAAATAAGTTTCCGGAAACATTTCTGACCTCTGCTGTTGTTAAATTTTTTTGCTTGCATCAAACCTGGATGGAAAGATGGAAAACAGAAATGGAGTTATTGAATGTTTTTTTTTTTTTTTTTCAAATCTTTCCTCTCATTCAATAAAGCTGATTGGAGAAAGCTTGAGCTTTACTTTCCTGCTAAATATATTTTATATTACAGAGAATAGAAATAAATTACAAAGATTTTTATTAAATGTTTTTGGTGTAAAATAGACAGAAACCAGTTCAATTGTGCCATAAAATGTGTTTTCAGGAGAGGAGCTGAACAACAGGATCACTAAATCAGTTCGTTCGTGTTTTTTCACCTACATACTTGACTGACCTCACGCGTCTGATTTACAGATTGAGCTCAGACTGAAACCGTCTCTCCCCTGTCTTTTTTTTCCTTTCCAGGCTGTCTAATACCCAGGGCATCAATATCCAGATTCTCGGCGGTAACACTATCCTAATGATTGCCAATGTCACCGAAGAAGATTATGGGAACTACACCTGTGTGGCCTCAAACCGTCTGGGTGCTCAGAGTGCCAGCGTTTTCCTCTATAGTGAGTCCTGTCCTGTCTTTTCTTCCACACAGCAGGTTTTCATCCAAATGCACAGATTTACTGTAGTCGGAGATTCAGAGAAACAAAGTCTCAAACTTTAAAACCTGTAAAACTGATTGACTTTGAAATATTCATTCCATTAACTTTATTTCCCTCTGAATCATTAAGCATCAGCAGGGAGTTTCCTCACTGCGGATTTTTCGGCTTTACTTTAAGCTTTACTGTTGGACATCTGGAAGCCAGGCAGAGAGGTAAAGCCTCTCGGTGTATTCGTTTTTCTTTTTCCTATTTGGCAACCAGGTCCCTCTTATCTCTGCATGAAAGTCAGTCAAGTGTGAAAATGTTCACTTCTGACACAAGTGCGAAGGTTAGAAGTTCAGAAAGATTTCAAGTCTTAATCTTAAACAGTTAAAAAACTCACTCAAGGGACTCAAAGAGTCCAACGGTTAAATGGTGGATTCTGAATTACTTGGATTCAAACTTCAGTTTACATATGTACAGTGGTATTTACTGAAGTGAAGAAACACTTACTCTATATTAGACTTAGATTTTATTAAAATTTCATTTGGAACAGCTCTATGTCCATCTCCTCTTTTTTAAAGTGCTGCCTTGAAAAATAGCAGAAATGACTGTACATTTACAGTTCTAACATTATGAAAAATTAATACATAAATTTTTAATGATTAAGCTAACTAACTCGTTTAGTCTGTAAAAATCATCTCAGATTTTTAGAGTTACCAACCTATATGCTGACTAAAGAGGTTAATTCACATCATGCCTCTGATGTTTATTAGTTAATTACATGCAGAGATGGGAAGTAACGAAGTACAAATACTT
>NW_015150486.1:550623-555023 GCF_000732505.1 Cyprinodon variegatus | reverse complement strand
CGCTTTTAGATTTGTAGTTGCAGTAGGCACTTCAGGGCCACCGTACTTTTGTCTCCAGAATATGTTTCCTCTTCAGGCCTTTCCTCATCCATACTCCCTAAGTTGTGATTAGCAACTGCCATCTTCTGAAGCGCAGCACTGGTTATGAGACAATACAAAGAGTAACTGCAAGGCAGGGCCACATTTAATTTTTTCACCATCAATATTTTTATTTATTTTTTAACTCAGTAAGGTGAGGGGGTTTTAAATGTAGCAAAGTAAAACTACTTAGGTTAAAATTTACTCGAGTAAAAGTAAAAATTACATATTTCAAAAACTACTCAGAAAATTACAAATTACTCATAAAAAGTACTCAATTACAGTAACTTGAGTAAATGTAATTCATTACTTTCCACCCCTGATGTTGTTAAAGCTGAACATCTTTTTGCTTCTCTGTGGTTGATTTTAGGTCCATCTGTTGGGCGGGGGGGGGAGTTAAAAGTGATTTTGTCTTGCAGTAAACATCTTCTCATCTTATTTTCCCTTTAAATCGTTTTCTTGTCCGTCAATACGATGTATGACTCTGGTTTCAGTCAATTTTTGTATCGATTAAAACCAGAAACCATTTTTTCCAGTTTCTTAGATACACTCATCTACTATTCGGTTCCTCAGTTTGGACTGAAGGAGGCCTGAGTGATAAAATGCTTAAAGCTGTAATAAGTTATTCAGGCTGTATTACTACAGTTATGGGGCCAGTACCTATAATGGTTCAGCTGCAGGCCTATGCAACAAGATAAAACATTATTTTTAACCACCCAAAGGTAACGTTGGAATGTTTTTTGGGTTTGAGGAGCAGCTGGAAGGAAACAGTGCAGGTTAATAGAATAAATTGACAGAATTGATTTTAGCTGCAGGCGTATTTACAAACATGCACACATTTATGCAGCGATACGCAGATCGATGGGCTTTACCGGGATGTGCATCAGCATGAACCACAGGGAAGCTGAAGGTTTCCAATTGCAAGGAGCTACAGATGTCACTCAGTTTTCCAATTCATCTGATCCGAATTTTGCAATAAACCAGCTTTAAAAGTATTAATAGATTTTTATTGTTTTCAAAAAAGATTCTGACAAGTTGAGGCTTTCACATAAATTTCCTCAATTATTTTCAAAGACCACCTATTACTGACGTTCAAAGTGTAAATCTTTTTAGAATATGCTTCCACCAGCTCTTCATCCAAATATTTACCTATTACCCTGTTTGGCTGATCGCTTACAGATTCACTGCAAATATTAAGATATAAGAAAGTCATTTTTTTCTTGACATAATGTTATTTTACCTGGATTTAAGCAGCTAAGTAAGGCAACATGTCAAAGGAATAAGATAATTTATTTTTAAAATAAGAAAAAAACTAAATTATTTCCTCTCTTTATTTTATTTTGAAATCTTTTTACACATTTTTGGATTCTGTTTTGCAGTTTGGAGATCAGCTGTAAATACCAAAGTTCACATCTCATGAGTTCAGTTGGATTTAGTTCTAGAATAACATACAGAGCGTGAGCCGAGGAGCTGAATGTAAGGGAGCAGATAAAAAATAAAAGCTCCCTGTGTGCTCTGGCCTTTTGGGAAAGATTTCAAACACCAGAGGAGTGCGTCGCTATGTGGGCGGGACTGCAACTAATTATATAGGAAACGCTGCAAGTCAGCAGGAGCGGCATGTTTGAACACTTAAAGCACCAGATTTGAAATGTGCAACTAGGTTGTATAGTTAGACAGATACGCGAGACATCTTAGCTTTTCCAATCTAATAATGCCGATCTATATCCTGTCCAATCACAGTAAACTAGTTGGACACCCAGTGGAAAAAAGCCCAAACATTCTGTAGAGAACAAGCAGTGAGACCCTCAATGCAGCCGTGAGAAAACAAAGTAAGGTCCTTNAAAAAACTAAATTATTTCCTCTCTTTATTTTATTTTGAAATCTTTTTACACATTTTTGGATTCTGTTTTGCAGTTTGGAGATCAGCTGTAAATACCAAAGTTCACATCTCATGAGTTCAGTTGGATTTAGTTCTAGAATAACATACAGAGCGTGAGCCGAGGAGCTGAATGTAAGGGAGCAGATAAAAAATAAAAGCTCCCTGTGTGCTCTGGCCTTTTGGGAAAGATTTCAAACACCAGAGGAGTGCGTCGCTATGTGGGCGGGACTGCAACTAATTATATAGGAAACGCTGCAAGTCAGCAGGAGCGGCATGTTTGAACACTTAAAGCACCAGATTTGAAATGTGCAACTAGGTTGTATAGTTAGACAGATACGCGAGACATCTTAGCTTTGCCGATCTATATCCTGTCCAATCACAGTAAACTAGTTGGACACCCAGTGGAAAAAAAGCCCAAACATTCTGTAGAGAACAAGCAGCGAGACCCTCAATGCAGCCGTGAGAAAACAAAGTAAGGTCCTTAGAGCAAGAAGGTGTAATAGTGTTGCACCGATGCCATTTTTTGGCTCCGATACATCTGTTTGAAATTGATGTGTGTGTTTATATATATAGAACTGCATACTACTTGGATGTAAAATGATTACCATCATGGCTTTGTTAAGCTGCTGCCTACCTTTGTGAAGCAGGAAAAAGACTAATACAAAGTGAATCCAGTTGAACTTTTTATTGCCTACCTGGAATGGGTGACAATCGTTAAATTAAGTTTTGGCTCTCAAAATGGTATCGGTGCCCTATTTGTTGGTCCTGTTTATTGGAGTTGTTGTACCGATACTGATATTTTAGTGCAGTATTGGGGCCCTGCACGATATTTGTATTGGTATCTGCACTAATTTTTAGCTCGCTGGTTCAAATCCGGCTCGAAGGAGAGAGAGACCCTTAACCCCCACACAGCTCCCTGGGTGCCGCATAGTGGCAGCCCACTGCTTCCCAAGGGGATGGGTTAAATGCAGAGTTCATTTCCTTGCTCTGAAGAATAAAAGCTGAAAAAAAAGAGAAACTGTCTCCTTTCTTGTGGAGTGACAGCCTGAAGTCATTTACTGTTTTAGTTTATAACCACCCATAACTTTTACATCTTGGCCAAAAGGTCCACTTTGTGCTGATCTGAGCAGACCACCTTCCTCCAAATGTTGTGGGGCTTCTGGCAAATGAAAACATGAGGTTTCTGTCAACATTAGATTCTTCTCTGCACAGCTTTTGGCAAGACTGATTTATTTCTTCCGCCTGAGCAGTAAACCACTGCAGCTCCTCCAACGTTACTATAGATCTCCAGGCTGCTCTTCTTTGCCTGGCTTGTTAACTATTTAGATTGCTCAGACTTTTTAGTCTTGTATCTGTGACACATTATCTCCATTTTTTTTTTTTATGGATGAATTGTTCAGCTAACTTCTGACAGCAATCAGGACAAAATCCCCTCTAAGATGTGTGGCAAGAAACTGCCCCACGTTTTAGATATTCCCCTAAACCTCTGTAAATTTGAACATCAGGCACCTTCGACTTCACAAGTTATTCAAACTAAACCCCAACGATTTACATGGAGGTTTGTGTTTGCAATGTTCACTTCAGCATTATGTTTCAGGTAAACAACTCATAATAATTACTTGCAGGAAAGAAGCTGCAAATACTATTTAAAAAGAATGTTTTGCTGTTTCTTTCTGAAGCTGTAAAACAATCAAAGGTGGTATAAAGGCAGAGTTAAATCATTTCCTGCCTCCCGAAGCCAAACATCTGCTGCTGTGCTGCCTAATGATGTTTGACCATAGCTTAGACATGCCTCAGGTGGTCAACCAGGTAATGCCACTGGTTTCATGTGAGTTTGTTAATATAGCCCCTAAAAGCTCAACCTGCAGAAACAAGAAATGTTAGAGGACAGCAAGGAAATGTCTATTTAAAACATTAAAGACGAGAAAATAGTAAAACTTTTTCTATGCTGAACTGTTCAGTCTATATTATCAATATAAAGAAAAAAATCTAAAAATGTTATTTAAATCCAGGATTTGATTCACTGTAGTAATGAAACAGCTTGGAAAATTGACATTTGCACAATTATGTCTCTTCTTTTTCTTTCAGATGTCAAAACTTTTAAGTCCTCTGTGTCACCAGGTTACAATTTAAAGAGGTGTAATCCTTAAAATTTTATTTCCTACAAAAATATTTTGTGTATAAAGATGGAATTAATTATGCTTTTCCCGTGAAACAGATTCCCAATTGAGTAGAGAATGAAGTTTGAATACCAAAGACGATCTATATATTGGATCTAATAATGCAATGCAAACTTATGGAGGATAAAAAGTGCCAAAATTAAATAGATAGATAATTAAATGTGTCAATAATTAATTAAATGTGGAATTAAAAAAATAAATGTGTCATTCATTAATTAAAACCACGTCACTAATATAAAGTGCCACAATTAAATAAATAAATA
>NW_015150486.1:546587-550110 GCF_000732505.1 Cyprinodon variegatus | reverse complement strand
TATTTATTTATTTAATTGTGGCACTTTATATTAGTGACGTGGTTTTAATTAATGAATGACACATTTATTTATTTAGTTCCACATTTAATTAATTATTGACACATTTAATTATTTATTTAATGCTGTATTTATTTATTTAATTTTGGCACTTTTTATCCTCCATACAAACTAGCTTATCTGGGTATAATTGTTTTATAGTTCTGACCACTAGAGGGAGATAAAGGCACTTCCTTGAAAAGTGCTAAGTCTGTTTAGGAAGGCATATTGGTCCAGTATACCTCCTTAGCACTATCTGAAAACAAAAAGTGAAATTTTGGATTTTAATTTATTGAGATGCTGAGATTAAGCAGTTGGAAAAAAACATGTTGCCTTGACAAAAATCATCAGTAATAACAGTGATTAAAGAAAAGCATTCAGTCTTAAACTCAACAATGTTTGTCCTTACCAAATTGACAGGGAGCGTAAGGAAAACATTTCATAAGGTTAGTTTTTAACAACTTACTTTAAAACAGAGAAATTAGATGAATGTGAACTTAGTCTATCTGTAGGTGTGGAGGAATCCAGTTCTTTGTAAATAAATGCTATAGTGACTCAATCTTTATGGTAAGAGATCGTTAGAAGATCGCAGTAGTAAATGAATAAAGAAATTAATTAAATATATAATAACTTTATTTCAGACAAGCAAGTAAAAAGATACAAATTTAACATCCAAATATTATGTATACTTAATTAAATATATGTTTATATGTATAATTTTGTTCTTATGCTTTAAGTTATTGTAAGCAATTTTCTGAAATATCTATTAATTTGTATTAAGAAAAAAACAAAATATTTTAAAATAAGATATTTAGGTAACTCATTAAAAGTAAATAAATCCCCTACACACGCACACACACACACACACACACACACACATTTGGGTCAATTCTTCTGAATATAAACAACATGATTAAAGGATGAGGTTGAAGGATGTTCACTGAATAGACATGTTGGGGGGGCAGCTGGTCGTGCAGGGGTTAAGTGTGCATGACCCATATGACCCTTTGTTCTCAGTGTGGAAGTCCTGGCCTGTTGACCTTTTCTGCCTGTCTCCCCCCTTTCTCCAAAACCCATTTCCTGTCTACTATTAGAAAATAACAAAGAAAATGAAGTCCACTATTCCCATAAAAAAAAACAAAAGACAATCGATTTGTTGGATCCTGGGTTCATACGGAATATTTAAAGGGTAGACTGTAGCATTCCCCACATGCCTGTCTTTCAGTATTGGTTTTTCCTCAGTTGGTTTGATATTTAAGCATGTATTGCACTTTATATCAAGCTGTCTTTTTTAATTAGTTGGAACCTGAAACAAATAAATATAATCACTTTAGGGAGTAACAAATGCTCCATGGATGAAGTCTAATTTATCTTAATTGACTTTAAAAGGCAAACAAAGATTTTTTTTCTATCAATAGTTTTTTTTTTTTAAGTCTGATTTTGAATTTCTAAGAACTGAATTGTTGAGTGGAGTTCCTCAATTACACAATGCAGCCACTAGATGTCACCAAACACCCCTTTTTGTCAGTAGTCATTCCTTGAGATCTTCGTGCAGACAAGAACAACTCAGAGAAACAAATTGGAAAAAAAGAGATTGTCTGTGTCCTGCATCATGTCCTTGAGAATAAAATGAATGTGGGCGACTAATGCCTGCTGATATAAAGCAGGCTGAGGACTAAACGTGGTCAAAAATGTTTTACACAAACTTTTTTAGATGCTCAAGCTTTTTTCTCTCAAGTCCTAAAGCCTTCTTGTAGAGTCTTATGAATAGCAGTTCTTTCTAACACATTGGTTACCTTAATCCAATGTGAACAGTAGGCTTGCAGTACTGAAGACAAGACTCTGTCATCACCTAACTAACTGTCCTCTTTGCTTCTCTTTCAGGACCTGGGACAGGTCGAGACATCAACGGCTCTGCCTGTGCATCTCTATCACTGTGGCTCCTGTTGGCCTCCTTTGCTTGCCTTTTCTTCAAGTGTTAATACCGCCATCCAGCTTTGTCTCTGACCCCGCCCCCCTGGCCAACCTGTCCTCCCTCCTTTCCTGCTTTCAACTCACTGATGTGCTTGTCGCTACCTTATTACCAATGCTGCCGCCTCCCTCCCGCAGACTGTTTGCATCACGGTACAAAAACCTTATGTGCTCTTGAGCACTCTTGAGCACGGCTTTCAGATATTAGAAGAAACAATGGGTTATGAAGGATTTAAATGTTTTACCAACATATAAAAACAGTGGAATGAAGGACAGAATAAGCAAACAGTGCTCTTACAAAGATTTGTGTTGTTGTTTTTGATCTGTATGCACTTTTTTTGTGTCTGTAAAATCTTGTTTTGGGGTCTTTTTTTTTAATTTTTATGGGAATATAAGCGGAAGCATCCCTGAAACTGGAGTACCAACAATCAGCTCTATGGAGTACATCGTACTTCCTTAGATTTCTTGTATTAATCTGTGGTTCAACCAGTGCATTTATTAAAGATGTTTAAAAAATTGCCAAATATACACGGAAATTAGAAACTAATGGGCTAAACGAAAGGGAAATTTGCTGTATCTTGTTATTTTTTTTAGATGAAATAAGAGCTTTGTGTTGAATGTGTTCAACCATTACATGATGCTACTCGGCTGGAACACAAATACAGGGCCTTAGCAAAGACGGCTCCCCGTTCAGTCGGGCTGTCACAATCAATCTTAGAAAAGAGGATGCAGAGATTGGATCCTTCCGAGCTAAACTCATCCGTTACGCCCTCATCCAGTGGCTTTTGCTACTACTCGCCTTTATTAAAAAAGAAAACCATAAACACACACATAAAAAAAAAAAATAAACCCATGTAGGTTATAATTATGCGTACTGTACATAGTTAAAATTTTGTATTTCTCTTAGACGAGTTCTGCCACTGTAACACCAGGATTTCAGAGAACATTGTTGCAGTGTGTGCTTTAGATGACGTGTTTCAGGATCATTCTGCTGTACAGTGGAAATCTGATGAAAAAAAAAATAGATTAGTATGACACCAATGAATGACTTACCTTTAAGTTTTTTCTGTGTTTTGCTATGAAATGATACAGAAACATTCATAACCATATACGACGTTGAGGCTATTTCTTTTTGTCTTGATCATATTCTACATTTATAGGGCATACTTTAACCAAATTACCTTGTTTTAAAAAAGTTACTGACCACATTTATTGGCACCCTTTGATGAAGATGTGTTAACAACCTGAAAATTAATAAACCGGTATTGCAGAAACATCGTCTCTATACGGTGGCCCTGAAGTGCAAACTGCAACTACAAATCTAAAAGCGCAACTACATTAAGAAAAACAAAACTACATAAAGCAAAGCGTAACTGCATTAAGGAAAACACAATTACATTAACCTACCGGAAAAGGTAGGTACCAGTGGGAACATGAGACATCACTGATTGGACGACGGCGCCGTTTGACCCTTGAACCTGAAGTCATTCTGCCTGCTGCGGCTTTTGAAAACATG
>NW_015150486.1:517236-545941 GCF_000732505.1 Cyprinodon variegatus | reverse complement strand
TTTGCACTTCAGGGCCACCGTATCTCTAACATTAAAAATGAATCATAATTGAGTATATTTATTCAGTGTGGAAAGAATACTATATTATAAAACACTTCTTAGCTTGACGGTGCACTTGTTGGTGCATCTTTGTAGAGCCCTTGTTTGTAGTGGATTAGTTTAATCAGAGAGACGGATCTATGGAAGTGAACTTGTGTCCCCAAGCATCACACATTCTCCACCATACTTAACACTGAGCAAGAGGTGCATTTTTCTAATCCTTTGTTCAAACCTAAATTTTCCAGGACTTTCCAGGTTCTAATTGAACAGATAGCTGGGAGCTACAAGTCCAGCAGAGTTCAGCAAAAATGTAAGAATCTTAACTTATCTAATGAATCTAACATGAATTTTAGAACATAAAAACAATTATTTTTGGAATTGAACAACCTGTTGAAAGCGTTGGACATTTTTCACATCACAAACTAAATTGTTGCTAAGTAAAGGCTATATACTAAGAGGTTTGTGTTCTTTATCCATGGGAAAAGTTTACGCACACACAGCTGACTAGCAGTGTGCAGCAAAAAGTAGGGGAGGGGGGGAACTGCTTCGTCAGACTTTCAAAAACTCCAACCGCGTTTTCTGGGCTCTCATAACAAAAATTTAACCGTTAGAAGTGTAATTTTTACACCTTCAAAGTACTGTAAAACCAAAAATTACAATTTAGACATTTCTTGAAATTTTGATTAAAACTGATATTAAAATATACATCTTAGAAATGTTTACAGGAACTGTTTGGACTGCCGATAAGTGCACCATTCATTTGAAGTTATTATTGTACCGTACTGATTAAATTTACTCAGTGTCTGGATTTTTCTAAATATACAAGAGATTAAATTGTCCTTGAATAAAATATGGATTTGTTTTTAAGGCTTTCTACACATCTTTAGTGGTGGTGCTGTCATTCTATGAAAAGAGGCGTTTGATATTACTGAATAGGGCAGCATCATATTCAGTTGTTTCAATAGAAGCCAACTGGACGGGAAAATCAGGAGGAAAATTAATGCATTAAAATCCGAATGTTTTGTGCCGTCGTTTTTGTTGCTCCTATCCTTGAGATTACCTTTTTTTTTTTTTAAGAATGCAGTATTATGGTTTGCTTGCAGAGTTTGTTCACATGCCTGGAATTAAGCGGAACGGTAAAGGATACTGAACTGAACTCCTCTCTCAATAGTCGACAAGGCTACTGAGCTGAAGGCCATGTTATGAAAAGTAACACATGTAACTGCAACAAATCACCAAGGCCTTCGCCGAAGCGATCAGTGGATTCATTTCTGCAGGAACAAATGAGTAGATCAATTCAACGAGTCTTTTCTTAAATCATAGAATGCTCTCTCAGAGTGCAGTTCAGGGGCGCAGCTGATGCACAGTGAACCTGATGCACCATTAGCTGCCTTTTTTCCATTTATCTGACCTGCTGTGAAGCTTATAGACTGTGGATTCCTTTGCTCTGCTCAGAACTTCACATTCTGAGTTATCATAAAGCTAACATTAAACTAATGTCCTTTTATGGCCATTTATCTAAAGATTGGGGAAGCGTTTCCATGGTGATTGCCTCTGCAGTGCAGCTGTCTGTCGTAGTGATGTTGAACCTAAAACCTGGGGAATTCTTACTTGAACTACTGTTTTTGGTCACACCAAATCCAATATCACATTTCTGACTCTATGGAAGGAAGAGAACTTAATTTAATTTCACTCTCTTATACATTGTTTTCAATTATTTTTTTTTTACAACCCGGGTTTGTTATCTTGCAGCACATACTTAATGCACAGCATCATTCCCTTTTCTCATTATTTGCTGGTTTTCCATTCTTCTTGCTTTTTCACTCCCTCCCTCCCTTTAAAAATATAAAACTGACCTGAAGAAGATGATCAAAAGTAGAAATTTGTATTCCTATTTTTACGTCCATGTTTCTGCCATCATGTAAATTCATTAGACCGTGATTCTTTGGAGAATTTCTAGCCCTCATTTCAGCATTGGATAGCATAATCTCTGCTTAAAAGCAAAACATTTAAGGAAACACTGATTAATGCATATTAGGTTTATCCATAGACTACATTTGTACCATTCCGTATATTATGGGCAAAAGCTCAGCAGTTTGGGAGTCCAAGCAGATCCATGCAGGTTAAAACCTTGAGCTTTTTCCACATTTTTTAATATTGCAGCCACAAAATTCAATATATTTTGTTGGGATTTTCAAGTAGGGATTCATTTATGTGTGAAAGGGAAAAAGTGCATTTTTGCAGTTCCTTCAGAGTAACTTTTGGTCTTATGGCTCCCTATCTGATTAAAGCTTTCTCTGTCCAGAGTGTCTGTTTAGCTGGACAGCCACATCTTAGTATGCTTGCAGTTGTGCCTTCATTTTCTTTTTGGATGGTAGTTTTAATAGCACTTAAAAAATGCCTGAATCCTGAGATATACTGCTTTGTTGAACAGCTGTACTCATACTAAGATAAAATGACATACAGTAGACTATTGTTAGCAATAATAGATGATTAGAAGTCTTAAAAGCCATAACTGTTCCTTTTTCTTTCCACTTCACAGATGTTCTCTGATTTGTGTTGGTGTAGAACACACAATCCCAGAAAATGATGTTGAAGTTTGTAGTTGTAACCTAACATCATAAAAGAAATGTTATTGGATATGGTTAACCTGCTGTAAATACTCAGATTACACACGTAAAAGCCATGAAGCTCTGTCTTATCTATAAAGCAGAGCGCAAACCCTGCGGACAGATATCTGCTAAAAGCTAGAGGCACAGATTTTAGTTCTTAACATCGCTTCACTGAAGTAAGCTGTCTCTCATAAATGGTCGTTTTAATGACGAATGACCCTGATTGACGTTATAAACCAGATATATAAAGAGTTCATCAGGCAGTTAAGTGATGGTTACTGTGGTAACCCTCTGTTCTTTAATTTTAAGGTCTTTCTTTGCTTTTTTTCCCCTTTTTTTGTATATAAAATTATGTTTCTACATTAGAATGATGTGAAGTCACCACCTCCTTAAAAATCTCATCCAAACAGCTCCACCTTTTAAAAATGTAAACAGTTTGTATTTCCCCTCCCTCGTTCATGGGAAATTCACTTTCAGTCGTGGACTCTAATGTGGAAATGCTTTGGGGGATTTTTTTTTTTTTTGTTTGTTTTTGCTTTATTTTGATATTGCATAAGGTATTTCCAGTCCATTTATATAAAAAAAAATATGTATTAAAGGTAAATTGTATGAGAAAATGTTAACAAAATAAAGTTGTTTGAAGTCAGTGTTCTGTATTTGAATGTGACTTGAAATGTTGGGGCTCTTTTTTCCTCTTTGTTTTGGAAACTCGGACTAAACACAGCTTCCCAACGGGACCGATGTGTTAACCATCATGTAACATGCAAATAAAATAATCTATGTATTGTTACCATCTTTCTGGAGGACATTTTTGAACATACATCTTCTAAGAAATCCAACTAAAGTCTGTTGAAGCTGGTAAATCAGGTATGTAAAAACACCACACTAATGTAGATACTGAGCATTTTGCTGCAATGGAAGACCTGCAGTAACTTCCTAAACCTCTAGGTGTCGTAGCAGACCATAATTTAAAGAAATAGAGCTTTAACTGATACAGATAAATAAGAGGCTGTACTGTGGAGAACTTTGGTTCATCTCCTAGTAGGTATTGTTCTTTATGAGCAGATTTTCTTTCCCAGTTCATTTAGGTTTCTTTCCATCATAGGTTTGTTTATTTAGTTTGAACAAGCCTAAAAATCATAATCTGGAGCAGGCAGTCTTTTTTCCAGAAACTGCATGAAAACAATACCATAAATGTATACATTAACGCATATTTTGATCATATTTAAAGCATATATTAGAAAAGGAGTGAGTTGAAGTTTATACTTATTTTGTCCAACCCATTTTTTTGGTTCAGCATCAGTCACGACATAATTTTACAAAAACTGACATGCGGAACAATATATCTTTATACAAATAAATGTTGGTTTATGGCTCTCATAATTTAATATAATCATTCCTTTTTTTATTTTGTTTTGAACCATTTCATATTTAAAAATTATTTTAACTCTACTGAAAAAGTATTTCCCAAATTTAATTCCACCTTCTGAAAAACAAATTATTTTCTTGTTGCTCTCACAGCTACAGACTTAAGGTTCCATTTACATCGCAAATTATGTATTCCTTTCACTGGAATGAAATTTTGTATATTATTTTTATATTTAAGCTTTGAATACTAATTGTAAAATTTAAAAGTATATATATATATATACATAATTTATGCAGGGATTTTTTTAAATCTAAAAGGTCTCTCAAGCTACTGAGGTTGGCATTTCTGAATAGGTTAATAGGAAACACTTCTCTGCCCATAGTTATTGAAATTTCAACTATTTTTTTTATCTCCTCTGTCTCTATGTTGGTCCTCTGATGGACAAATCAGCAGAAGGTGAGCACTGGATATGTGAAATGGACCCATTTGTCTATGAGCAGGAAAGAAGAAGTATAGACAATGAACTGTATCAAAAAGTTGAACAGAGGCTATCTCTGTACTTCTGTATTGGCTCCTGTTTGGCTGTGACGCCATCTTGGAGAGAAACATCAGCTGTGCTGCTTCCATCAACACCCTTGTTTATAGATGCTGGAGATCGGCCTGTTTTCCAGTGTAGTCCTGTTTCTCTGACTGTGACTGGCTGGATGTGCTCTCTCCATCCTCTGACATTGGAGCTGGCTCGGAGCTCGTCTGCCTGGCTGTGTGTTTCCTGGACGGGGCCGCTTTTGCAGCAGATGGCCGCTCACACTGAGCCTGGTTCTGCTGGAGGTTTCTTCCTGTTAAAAGGGAGTTTTTCCTCTCCACTGTCGCTACAAACATGATTGGTGTGAGGGATTGCATTCGAGTCAATGAGTCGATGCAATCAACTGGTTTTCCTTAGATAGAAAACTTTGAATCAATTTGACTGTATGATCTGGTTGAACTGTAAAGTGCCTTGAAATGACATGTGTTGTGAATTTGGCGCTATATAAATAAACTGAATTGAATTGAGTTGTTGCAGCATTGCCTTCCGAGTCTCATGATTAGAGGATGTTTATCCTCATTTATTTGACTAAAAAAGTTAAAGAATGAGTGAAATGATTATTTCTGGCAGTGTAGACACTCGGAATGAAATTAAGGAGGTAAAACAGAAAGTTGTTGCGATCCTGATTGTGACTCTGTAAGCTTTACAATTTTTTCAAAGGAAGGATATTCTTCTCTGGAAAGCTCATTCAGCAAGTGAGCTTCATTAGTGTAAAGGTCACTCAGTCTTTGTGGCACAGAGAATGGCATTTCCAGATATAAACTTACTGGAAGCTCTTTTGTTACTCCGGAGGCACATCTGGAATATTCATGCATACGCTCAGTTTTCCCAGCCCCTTAAAAATGGCAGACTTTGTTACTCAGACAAAGCAGTCATAACTATCACAACACTTTGCTAATATGTAATTATCTGATCACGTTGATTAAAGTCATTGCATTGCACTTCCATATCAATGCATTATTTTGCACCATATTTTTTCTCCCACACATTTGATCACTGCTGCACTTTAAATGAAAATGTCATAAAAAGCTGTACAAAATTAAATTTAGTTTTGTATACACTCTATGTATAGAAAATGACAATAAAAGTTGTCTAAGTCCAAGCATCAATATGTTAAAAATCAAAAGCAGAAAACATCTTCAAAGTTTAATTTTAGAACATCATTATTAAACTTTTTGTCCATATCAGAAATGACCTAATCAGGGTTTTTGGCCCCGATCCAAGTGTTGTTCTTTTAATAATAAGCACTTACAAATCTAATATCCTACACCAAAATGTATTTAAATAAATATTTTAAAAAAATAAAACAACACAAAGTTTTATCAGTGTAATATAGTATTCACACACTGGATGCTTCATTTGGCGCCAAGCTTCCTCAGAGTTTTGGTTTCTGATGACAGCCTCTGCAGATCAGTTTCACATCCATTATGTGAATCTGCCATCAAAACATATGAACTTGTCCATAGAAGCTCCACTCAGGCCCATCATCATCAGCAGCATTAACTCTGTCTCAACATTGCCAAACATCTTGCTTCCATCCTCGCTCCTTTGGTTTGCAAAACACCACATGCGATTGCTTACTGGCAGAACTGCAGGTCCTTTATCCTGCACAACAGGATAAAAGAACCTGATATTGGACATAGATGAGACCATGGTCTCCTGTGATGTCACATCTCTTTTTACTTGCATCCCCACCAAAGAAGTCTCCAAAGTAAGAATGTGCTTACTTGAAGACTATACTCTACCAGATAGGACCAACCTGACCACATCTGTTCTCTTTTGGACTTGTGCCTCACCACCACATACCTGTACTTCTATTTTAACCAAGCTCTCAATAAGCATTGATGCACGATGGGCTCTCCTGTGTCTCCCATAGTGACAAACTTATACATGGAAAAAGTGGAAATCAGAGCTCTACACTCGTACATTGGAACAAAACCCAGTCACTGTTTCAATTCAATTTCAATTCAGTTTATTTATATAGCGCCAAATTCACAACACAAGTCATCTCAGGGCACTTTACAGTTCAACCAGATCATACAGTCAAATTGATTCAAAGTTTTCTAAGGAAAACCAATTGATTGCATTGAGTCAAATACAATCCCTCACACTAAGCATGCTTGTAGCGACAGTGGAGAGGAAAAACTCCCTTTTAACAGGAAGAAACCTCCAGCAGAACCATGCTCAGTGTGAGCGGCCAGCCAGCTCCCACGTCAGAGGATGAAGAGAGCACATCCAGCCAGTCACGGTCAGAGAAACAGGACTACACTGGATAAGTGGATGACACATGGCTCAATATAAAGACCAAGGATATCAACACGTTCACAGACCACATCAACGCAGTGGACAGAAACATCAAGTTCACTTGGGGAGATGTGAAAGATGAAAGCTTTGCCTTCCTGAGCAGCACAGTTCACATCATGGAAGACGGACAATCAACATAGAAGTCTACAGGAAAAAAACAAACACCAGTACTTCCGTTTTGGCTCACACCACGAACCACAACACCAAACACAAATTAGGCATCATCAGAGCCCTTCAGACATGAGCAGAAACTGTTCCCACCACAAACAGGGGGAAGGTGAGAGAACAGGGACATATCTGGACATCCTTAAAGAAATGTGGTTATCCCAGATGATCCAGGCTTTGTTTTAAAACCCACATGAAGAGGCTTGCTGAGAGGGAAGAAAGCAAAAGAAGAAACATTGTCATTCCATATGCTGCTATAGTCTCTGAAAAACTCAGGAGGATTTTCAACCAGAACCGGATTCCTGTGCACTTCGAACCCGGCAACACCCTAAGACAAAAACTGGTTTACCCCAAAGACAAGACAGCCAGAAATAAGACCGACAACTTGGTTTATTCCGTTCAGTGTAATGAATTGGTGAGACCAAGCAACCGCAACACAGGGGCATGGCTAAACACAGGAGGGCCAACTGCTCAGGGTAGGACTCCGCTGTTCACCTACACCAACATCCATATTCTGACCAAGGAAGAAAGATGGTTTAAAGACGGGTTTGACTTTTTAAAGCCAAACAAACCATTGGCATCTGTGTTTTTGGTTCACTTGATTCTCCCGGACAACAGAGGTTTGGTGAACCTGGAGCTCCTGTTTGAACGATGAGGCTGGGGCTACAGCCAGGGAGGAGATGGTGGGGAGACACTACAGCGGAAAGAGGCTAAAGCTGACTGGGGATAGCTATAGACAGTCGGAAGATCGGATAAGCCTGCCAGGCTGCAGCTAGTCAGAGCTAGCCTATAGACTAACTGCTGGAGATGTAAGGAGTACCGCAGTGGATCAGCCAGCTTGCCGGGCAAACAACCCCGGAGCATGGGAGAGAAGACATCAGCTGGTCGATGGTCAAAACTGTCCTTCTAGGACTTATTAAAAAGCCCTCCCTACTTCATCCTTTAGCAGCAATAAAAGGGCATAGCACTGTGTAATTCTGTCCTATGGTTTTGGGATTAACCCACTTATCACTCTAGAAATAGTCAGCTGGGTTTCATAATCATTTTTAAAGACTATTCACACCTTATAAAGGAAAAGGATAGTTACAAAAGCTTAATTTAATCTCCTTTTTACAATGTCAGGTTCAATGGCTGTTTTTATTTATTTGTTCTTTTCTAAAGCTTTGTCCCTTCTCTTACACTGGAAAAAATCCAAATCTAGATCAGTCATTTTTTCTCAAAATAAGTGCATTTGTTCTTGAATTGAGGAGGTAAAAGAGACATTATGCCAATGGAACAAGACAATTTACCTTGATAATAATTGCATTGTCTTATTTCAAGTGCATTTTATATAAATATCTTATTTTAAGAGTAAAAACACTAAATCCTTGGCAGATTATCTCATTTAAATAGTCAAATTAAGGGTAAATACACTTAATTTAAAAATGTTTGTACTTATTTCTTGATCGTTTTTCCAGTGTATGTTTGCATGTATCTTATGTGTGTGCATATGTATTTACACAGTCTGCATACCAATACATTAACTATGCAGGAAGGGGTGTCCGAATTCCTAGGTAAGATTGCAAAGCCCTAACTGTTGTGGCTTCATTTTTTAGGGTGAGAGATAGTGGTTGAAAGTAAGGAAACTATTGGAATTGGGCCTAAATTAGGCTATTACAATAACAAAATTTGGAATTAGTGTTATCAAGGGACAGAGATTCCATCCTGTGTTGTTTTTTACACTAGACTGTAGAACCTGCCCTGGTTTCAGTGAGTTTGGGCGAATTGGAAACTGTTCTAAGATGACAGAAGGTGGGTGGTCTGTTTTCAGAAATAGTATTCTGCAACTGTTGTCTGTCTTGCTCTGATCTCAGACATCAGCAAGTTATTTTCTCCTTAGGATCATCCTCTGTAAGTTTGAGTTATACTTATACCCCGTTTACACTACCCTTAAAAAACTGAGCCGAGACCGGTCCGAGCTCAGTAACTGAGATAACTTGTCGTGTGTGAACGGAAACAACCTGAACTGAACCGATATAGACATAACCGGACCGCGCTAACTGCAGACCAGTTCCCGAGGTGGGTTCGGCTCGGTTTTTTCCTGGCTCGGTTCTCTGATAACAAGAGCGCATGAGCAGAACGCGTCATCGCCGACTGGCTGAACATGCCGATTCACACTCCATTCCAGAAAGTCGGCTTCCCAAAAGCCGACTTTCTCAAGTACATCCGCGCAAGGTTGCCGTCTTCGCCTGACCCACCGCAAACACGGAAGTACAGCAATAATAATCAAGCATAACTTTCTGAATGTGACGGGCGCCGCCATTTTGATTTGCTTGATTCCCTCCTCCTTCGTCTTCTTCTTCTTGGGTTTTACGGCGGTTGACAAACAGCGTTTGGTGCATTACCGCCACCAGCTGCTTGAGTCCCTCCTTCAATCCTAGCAGTAATACCGCACATCGTCACTAGGAGGCGAGGAGTCGAGGAGTCGAGATAACCGAGATAAGTGTGACGTGTGAACGGTCGTCAAAACTGAGCTTGGCCTGGTTACCGATCCAAGCTCGGACCGGTCTCGGCCTGGATCGGTTTTTCAAGGGTAGTGTAAATGGGGCTTATGTCTGACTGTGTCTCATTTTCAAGTATAATAATAAAGTATGTATATTTTCTATATGAATACAAATAAACTTAAATCTGTTTTTGCCCAGATGTTAGACCTTTTCATGTTGAGTGTGATAAAAAATTGGAGAAGAATCCAGAGTGAGAGGGTGGCTTGTTTTCTGTTTTGTTTTGTTTTCTTTCCATGTGGGCTTTTTGTTTAGATTGGAAAAGTCCACAATGGCTGCTCCTTACAAGAGAGCACTCTGGACATTGCACAATTTTGGTTCTCTTCCTAGACTAACTTACTTAGTGGGAGGTCACTAACTTTAGCCCACCTTGCTTTTATCACTCCTAACTTTATTCCAGCATAAGGGCAGAATCCAAAAAATGTCAAGATCTCGCCTGCAGAGCAGTCTGTAAGTGCGGCTGCTTGTGTATCTGTTTATCTGTTGCTTAAGAGACCAAATAACCAACCACGGCAAACTGCTAATGTCGCTAATGCATCCATATAAACATGGATACACCCAGAAACCGTTTTAAGAAAAAATTAGGTCTATTTATGTTTTTCTCCTAAAAATTATTAAACATTTTCTTTAAAATCATAAAAACAATTCTGCGTGTTATTTCCATCAACAAGCAACTGAACAGATGGTCTTATAAGGTCATTTCTGAGTGTATATTCCAATAGGAAATATGTTTCACCTATTTTATTCACAAGTAATTATCTTTGTCATTTCTCATATTTGTACAGATATTTTTTCCAAAATGTATTTTCTCCCATTTACCCTTAAAAGCTGCTCAAAAAGAAAAAAACTCATTTAATGTTATGAAAATACACGCAGCTTCATCTTTTTTCTTGGAAGACATAAAAGAACACTAGACTCTTTAATTATGTCTTTTGCAAGGAACATTTTAGCACATTTTCTGCCAAAGTTACAGAAATTCTGTTCTTCATAAATTCGGATCTTTGCAGAGAATATCATAAAACAAATCTTTCACTTTTTTGATCCACAGTTCTCCTGATGGAGCAATGCAAACGTCATCAGGGACTTATCCATCCATCCCTTTATACTGGCTTGTCTGTCTGGTCTGTAGGGTTGCTGTTATCTCAACTGGTCATTTGGTAGGAAACAGGCTACAAGTTGATGAAGTCTGGGAAAAACCCACCAAAGCAGATAAAGAACATAAAGAACCCATGAAGACAGACGTCAGACTTTGACCTGATTCCAGGATTTTCTTTCTGAAGGCCAACAGTGCTCAGGAATTTAGTGACCCTTCATCCAGACCTGAATCTGATCCAAGGGATTGGCTGATGACTTGCCCAGTTTACCTAGTTGTTGAGTATTGCTGCAAGTTTGCCTCAAACCCTTTCTTGATTTAATGCTACCAAGCCAGCATTTATTTCCTGCTACTGCCTGTTAAACTATATTCCATACAATCTGTAGATACCAGTGATCATGTTGGAAGCATCTGCCTAGTGGACATTTTATACCCAATTCTGATGATTTGCTCAGCGAAACGTGTAAAATTTCTTGCTCATCTATCAGGTCCATTGAAATTAGCCACGTTTGCATAACTGACTGCCTGACCTAAAGAGTATACATGTACGGTATATATTTATTGTAAATCCTTGGAACAGTATTTCCAAAAAAAGTTACAAACCACTGGAGTTTATTTTACAAGTTTAAAGATGTTTTAAAGATGTTTTTTTTTTAATTCAAAATGTCTGAATTAGCGTTGAGTTCCAAGCTTTATAGAGTAGCCCAACAAAGCCTTTTTTGGCTTAGAAAACATGTGAACTGAACCAGAAGAACAGGTCCACCCCTTTGTAATGGGGAGTCATTGAGGTCTTTGTTAAGCTGCAACACCTGATACTGGCCTATGCAAATGAAAACAGGAGTCAGTAGGGCCTGGCTGGCCTAGGCGAGATGTCTTAGTCTTGCAGGATAGCGGGAAGGAATCAACTCTATCGCTGCATTGTAGGGTTTTGAAAGCTGAAACCTGAGTCCACCCCTCTGTTTAAAGTTGTTTTTTCTCTTAGAGAAAAACCAAAACCCACTGGAAAACAAAGTCCAGTGGTTTTTTGGAATGACTATGACCTGGATGACTGAAAATCTTCACAATTCTTTGGAACAGTAATGTTAAAGTATTATTGCAGGAATTGTTCTTACAGTGTTTAACCTAAAAGGATTCAGAGAATTAGCAGCAATTATCAAGAGAGGACAATACACTGATGGTTTCTACCCATCTGCAACCCAGCTTTTAAAAAAAACTCAACAGATTAGGATGGTAATTGGCACATTTGCTTTATTTCGAAAACAGACATTGAAACCATTTTTTATTTCATTTTTTTTTTCATTCTTTTTTTCACAAGTTTGTACTTTCAGATAAGGTTGAAACTGGACATGGTACTCACTGGAACATAGGAAAAGAATTTCGTATGTTGGATTTTCCTTTTTCAGATTTTTTTCTCTTTTTTTCAGTAACATCAGTGCAATTCTCCAATTCATAGAAACTGTCATAACAACACCAAAGACATCAAAAAGAAGCCGCCACACCTCTTGTTTTTGTGGCTGCGAAGAAGTTCCTCTCGAAGGGAGAGTTCCCATCATGCAACTTGTTCCATGGTTCATGCTACTGTTCTCACACTTGCTTGGCATATATATATCTATATATATATATATATATATATAGATATATATATATAGATATATATATATGGGCCAAACACATCAATACTATAGCTATTTTTTTTATTTATTATAGGATTTAAAAGGTCCAGAAGGTTCTATAAATGTCACTTACCAGAGTTTGTAAAAGTGATGTAAACCAAGCTTGAGTTCCTCAAGCTGAATAGAAAGAGTAGTAATTCTATTGACTAATTTTTGGACTTTGAATAAAACAGGCCAACTGAAAATCTCACACATTTAGATATACATTCGCATATTTACCTGGCTTTTTGTTGTGTTTTCAATACACGTGTGCAGTGCTGAAAACCGGAGTTGCATTTTAAAACTAGCCTGTTTTTGTGCATGCATTTGCAAAACTGAGTTTTGTTTCAGCGACGTGGTTTTTAAAAAAAGTGCATGACAATGCAAACGAATGGTGGTGCATTGGCAATGCGTTTTTAAATGTGTGAGCGGTCCAGTTAGAAGCTGTCGATCCAGTGATGTTTCACTCACATTAGGAAGTGAAGACACTGATGCTTCCCGCTTTTGCATCACCATCATCATCAAGGTAATAATCATGTTATTATTACAGACATCATCATCACCATCACAATATTAGCTTGAGCCAGAAAACTTCAAGCTGGAAACTCCCCCAACATGAGAAAATCATTGCCACACAAAAAATGACAAACAAATAGAAACAGACTGCCCTTGACGTTGGGAAGGTAAAGAGCAACCTTTTTAGATTTTTGTTTTTGTGTTACTCAACATTTTCTCTTAATTCTGATTTCCAGTGGTTAAGGCTTTGCCTTTAGTCTTCCTTGGACTCGGATGGCTCCGCAGCCCCATCTGGGTTGGTTTTCTCCTCCGCTTTCGACTCCTCTGCAGCATCTGTGTAGAAGTGAAGGAAGTAGAGTGATTGGATGGAGAGCAAAGACAAAGAATAGAGAAGGAAAATAAGGCAGAAATTTGAACATTTTTACAAATTTTATCAGATTGGACTAAAAGAAAACGTCTAAATGAGTCTTGTTAGAGGCTAAAAAGTGCTTCAAATAACAACTATGACTTTAAAATGTCCCTTTTCTGAATTTCTGGCCTTACATCGTTTAAAACCTTCCCCTACAAAGGGTTGTTAATAAATAATAAAGGATAAGAGTGCTCCTAACGGACCCATGGAGCCCTCGAGCTGACATGACAATGCTAACAGCAGCATCTTGGCCTGCCACATCTGATTGTGTGTGATGCCTGCAGGGGGATTGTGCTACAATAACAAAACAGAGGCGTCTCCAGCTGAAAAGGAATCCTTGATGCATCAAAAAAGCATTTTTAAAATAGGTTCTAGGCTAGAGGTGGACATTGTTCCGAGGCTTTATTTCAAATTCTGCCTCTGGAAGTAGCATTTCTAAAACAGTGAAAAAATAAAAAATCTTACCAGCCAAGGCCGTATTAATAAGTAAATCTACTCCAGTTTCAGTTGTGCCAGACAAAGCCTATTAGTGAGGTGCTCTTTGTATAGTGATATCACAGCCAGATGATCTCATACGTTTTTATTATAAAAAGCAGATGACATCATGGCAGTGGGGTGATGAAGTGCCTAGTGTGTGTGTGAGTGTGTGTGTGAAGGAAAGTGGGGCAATCATATGGCTGCTGTAATGTGTGACTAAGACAGTGTGAGTCATTGCTGATCTTCCAGGTAAGAGTCAATTAGCTTTTTAGCCAGCATGACAGATTCAAGGACGTCATCATCCAGTCGCTGAAATTGTGCGAAGATAATAAAATTTCATGCAATTCCTTGAACCAACAGTCATGGTCTTCACTAGCCTCGTGAGACCACCCTGATCTCGCAAGCTTTCAAGGTTTCACTTGCAGATCAGCCTGGCTACTTTCCGTTAAAGAAGATTTGGAGCCGTTCACCAAACGAACGCCCAATCAGCGTTGGCTTTGAGGCGGGTTGAGGTGTGACGCAACGAGAAGCGCGACAGTTCAGTCTAAAGAACATGGCGGCTTCAGCCGATGAAACTAGCGTTAGCGTGGCTATCGAGCAAGTTTTATCGGAATATTTCTTCACTGAAAGAAGAGCAAGACAGTGCTCTGGAGGCTTTTCTCAGAGGAAAAGATGTTTTTTGCTCTTCTCCCGACTGGTTTGGGCAAGAGTAGCCTGGCTTGTGGTTGTGTTTTCGTCGTTGCTCTGTTAGTACGGCATATGCTTCGTTGATCTGATTGGTTTATTTGGCCCGTCTATCACCAACATAGGCCAATCAGCTAACCAGTATTTTCGCCCCTTCCCAAAATTACTTCAACGGAAGGTTTCCAGACGGATATGCGGAGCAAATCCATCTGGCGGAGTCAGGTTAGGTCTTCACTGCTCCTGCACTGATTCCAGATGATGCACGGCAGAATTGGAACCAAATGAGAACTAATGAAGAATGCAAAGGTATGTTTGAACTAGTGTTGCGCCGATGCCATTTTTTTGGCCCCGATACCGAGACCTGGCTGTGCAGTATTGGCTCATACCGATACCATCCGTTTGAAATTGATGTGTTTGTATATATGAAGAACTGCATACTACTTGGATGTAAAATAATTGCCATCATGGTTTTGTCAAGCTGCTGCCTACCTTTGTAAAGCAGGAAAAAGACTAATACAAAGCGAATCCAGTAGAATTTTTTATTGCCTACCTGGAATTGGTGACAATAGTTGAATAAACTTTTAGCTCTCAAATGGTATTGGTGCCCTATTTGTCGGTACTCGCCGACACTACCGTTTTAGTGCTGCTTCGGGGTCCCGCCCGATACTGGTATCAGTGCAACACTAGTTTGAATAAAACAAGCAATGTTCAATGGATTCATTAGGATATGAAAGAACATAAACCCACATGTTGCATCTCAATTTAACTAATCTGACCATTTGTTTTTCTTTCCTTCATGGTGGATATCTACCTGCCATCAACAGTGCTTTGATACAGAGAGCACACTGATGTAACCCACTATGCAGATGACATCTGACTGTTTGAAATGGCTCCTTTTTTGTAGGTGATGCTTTCCAAAGAATGTGCAAAGTTTGTATTAAGGATTAGTTTTTTCTGTTTCTTTTGACTGTTCCCTGTTTTCACAATCATGCACAGATAAATCACACTCAGCTGGTTAGAAAACAATTATCACTTCTATGCAGTATCTCATTAACCAACATCAAAAGTCATTGAAGGCAAACACAGAAAAACTAAAATAAAACCTGCAATAACTCATTTGCATTTAATGATATCTGGTGCATTAATGAATCCAGATCCCTAACATGGTAAAATTTTATTAAATAAATATCAATTATCGTTTCAGCCAAAAATCGTAATAATGAAGCTACTGTCTGAGGTAAATATATTTTAGTTCTGAACTGTTGTCCACTTCATTTTTGCAGTTCATTTAAGAATATTCTAATGGCTTTTATCAATGTTCCAAGTAATAATGAATAATAAATGATTCAATAAAGAACACTGCGATGCTACAAAAGTCATTTTGAATTAAATTAGTGCGACACCCTGCATAATACACGACTCTGTCAGATCTTAGTTGGTGGCGCTCTTCAGTATTTATTATTGATCCATATCTAATAGAACCATTTAGTAATAGCTATTAATTAACTCTAAATCAGTAGCGTGAGTGCAGAAGGTTTTTGTTCGCTCTGGCAATTTAATTAGCAGTTCTTGGTGAGGTAGTACTTGTTTACTCCATGACTCCCCAGTGCTGACCGTTACCTGTAAGGGATCATTAATCATTCATTTAAATCAGAGCACCTGTTATGGCTCCTCTTCTCCACGCAGGGCTAGCTATCCCCATTGAGGTGGTAACTATGACAACAGGGAGACAGGTGACCTAGTTTCTTTGTAGTTCTCCAGTTGATGTGTCTGTGCGTTTCACCACTTCACACCCCTATCAACTTTGCACACATAGCACACTCTACTGCCCACCTGTCTGACCCGGACTGAGCGTCCTTGGACCACAAATATCGGTTCATGTATAGAGCGTGCTGACGGAGGCAGCTGCATGACTTTCAGCTCCTCGTGGATCAGGTCCAGTTATAAAAAAATCTAGGTTTCCTCACTTACTATTGTTGTAAACTCTAAAAAGAAAATAAAAACTGTAACATGTTCATGAAAGCTTATTGATTGAATAGATTTAATGTTCTCAAATTTAAACAACAAGCAATCTCTGCTTCCTAATCACTACACTGATTACCCTGATTATTCATGATGCGATCGTATCGCTTTATAATGGAGTTTCCATGCAGCGAGGGCTGTGATACGAGGCTGCCTAAAGAAATATTGAGCTGCATTTCTGTGTTAAACAGTAAATGGTGGAGGCCTGCCAAAGACCTTTGCATCCCAAAGACTTAACAAGCATTTATGTGCTGAGGTGTCTGCCAAGCAGCCTATGTGAAAGCCCAGCAATTCTTCTTTATTAGATTTTTACACCCGGTAATTACTTCTATATTGTTGAAAGGGACTAGAAGTTTAATTTGTCTCTGAACTGAGTCCCATCCCAAACGTATGCACAGAAATGTCTCCAATTAGACGGCTTGAATAGTTTCCCATCCAAACAGCTCTGCTTGGATCTGCATACCTTTTTTATCATTTGTTTGGTTAGGCTCCTCCTTTTCAGCTGTCGGACTGACAGCAGCAGGCACATCGGCTTTTCTGGCCTCCTCCTTCTTCTCTTCACTCTTCTCCTCCTCTTTCTTCTCCTCAGCCGTGGCTGTGGTGGGACTCTTGGCTGTTGCTGCCGGAGCCTCCACCTCTTTGGGCTTCTCCTCGGCCTTCGGCTCTTCTTTCTGAGGTTCAGAGGGGGCTGTGGGAGAGGCAGCAGTGGGAGCTGCCACGGGAGACGTTGCTGTGCCTGCAGGAGAGTTAGCAGGCTTGTCTGCTCCTGGGGTTTTGGCCTGGTTTGTCTCATCCCCCTCCTTCTTGGCCTCCTCCCCTGCATTTTCCTCCTGCTTAGTAGGTGCATCTTCTCCCTCCACTTTCTTTGTCTCCTCACCATCTACTCCCTCTTCTGCAGCTGGACTGTCTCCTTCCTTCTCTTCTTCTTCTCCATCTTTCATCTTTTTCCGAGTTATGTGTCCACGGAAGCTCGCCTGTATTTTGGTGGCAGCCTTGTGGGCCTTGTCCTCGGGCTTGTTCGGGGTGCCATCCTGTTCAATCTTCTGGTCTGAATCCTCATTCTTCTCCACCTGGGAGGCAACACACAATATTCCATGTTAGCAGCTGGTCTGAACTAAAAATCCACTTTTGGATATTCTGGCTTTGTTCATTACACTTAAACGCAATGTAATGGACTGAGAAGTCAGAAAAAAGTTCCTAAAAAACATCTTTAACCATCCTGTACTGACTTTTATTAGTATAATTCTGATAAAATGCAAACATTTTACAACACACAAAATCTTTTTTAGTGCAAAGTAGTAGCTTTTTCCATTAACTATTGTTAGATACATGGCAAAAAGCTTCCAACTTTCAATTAAAATCTTCAAAAATCCTCACAAAAATGCTCTTAAAGAGAAAGTCAGGCTGATTTCAATATAAGCACTCTAACAAGCTGGTTAAAGATGTTTTCACTCTACTGTACAGGATTTATTTAAAACCATGACTAAGGAACTGAAGGCTGGAAAAGTTGTCAGGAAATGTTTAGGTTCAGGAAGCATACGATGAGATGAGGAAAACGAGTAAGGAGAAGGATAGCGGAGTGTAACATTAACCAGGATTGAATGATTTTACCTTAGGCAACAGGATCCAAAGCTGTCCATCAAATAGGGGGTTGTGTTATGACTCATATAAATCTAATAAAAAGAAATCAAATCAAATAAAAAGCATGAACGATGAGTACTGAAAGTGACAAAGAAAATAAATCAGCACATTCAAAATGAATAGAGACATAAATCAATGTGAAATATTCACAAGTTGATAATCAATTCCCAGAAAGCAACACGCATGTTAAATTAATGTGTATGAATATAATCAAGTAGCAGAACTGTCCAGCAGTAAAGAGGCTGTAATCATTTATTTATGCTTAGTGATAGAGAGGGGAAGGGGAAAACAAGCAGCAGGAAAATGGTTTGGGACGGCTCCTTCTTCCTGCTCGAAATCATCGCAGAAAAAAAAAAAAGAAAGAGAAATCATCACAGCAGCCAGTAAATGGCATCAGGAAGAATAGGTCTGTAATTTAATTTCATGTGACAGTAATAGAAGATTTTTTTTTATGTGTAAATATAAGGATGAATCATATGTGAATGTGTATAGAGACTTAATTGTCTCCATATGATGAAATAGACTCGCTGGGACTTAAGGCAAGACAAACGGCTAAGAGTATTTATTGTGGTGGGTAGACGGAGGCAGATATTGTCTCTTTATAATGGTGCTGAAACACACTGAGCTCAAATGGAGATCCTCGCCACAGCATCCATTTGTGCTGAGTGCAGTTTCTGCTAATGATTCCCTGAAAACTGTAAAAAAAAAATCTCCATCCTCTGTGTACGCTCGCTGCTTCCCGTCTAAACGAGCTTCCTGCACGAGAATCTCCTCAGCATTCACCGCCATACCCCTCCCAGCCATCAAAGGTTACCTAGACAACCAGAGTGCTAACTCATCACGGGCCTGCTTGATGGCTGGCGCTACGAAATACTGCATGTCACCCTGACTGACAGCATCTGACCCCTCGGGGGACTGGGGTGATGGGAGATAATAAATTAAGAAAGAGCATTTTGGAATAGGAGGGGGTTGCAATGCAGCTAAAGGGCGTGGCAGGAGGAAAGGTGTGGATGTGTAAGAATTGGTAGTCGATGTTAACAGGCAGCAGGATGATGAAGATATCTGAGTGAAAATTGTGGCATCACAACTGCTACCGTTAGTGTCACCGTATCTGATGGAGGGTTTTAATTGGAAAGCTGTCTGCCCAGGGACCCACAGCAGTGCGGCGTGATTAACTGTCAGACCCCGGGGCCCCTAAACCAACACTTCCTCCTGAGGGTCAGTGTGTCAGGGCAATACGGTGCAGCAGTGAACCTCCTTCACCCTTCCTCCCATTGGGCCAGATAATAAATCCTACCTCAGGCCTCGCTCTGCTTCACACCAACCAGGCCTCCTAAATTATTTTTGGTCTGATGAAATTTTAAAACAAGAAAAAAAGCCCCGGCTGAGAAAAGAATCAATATCCTAACTCAGCTCTGCAAATAGAGTGATTTAGAGCGGAGGCTAAGAGCTGACCACAGAGGGGCCTTGACCAAAACAGAATTCGTAGAAATTTGTACAAATACTACTTAGTTGAGAAATGAATCTTTAAAGAGTCTTCATTAGTTTGCATGAGGTGGCTGCTCTCAAAGAATTCAGTAATTATTTACACAGGAAATGGAAGCTAGAGGTGGTGCGCTACCAATAATCTTCCTGTGACAAGAGTTTCAGTTAGACAAAAAATAATGATAGAAATGTAAAGCAGCACCAAAAAATAAATTAGAAAATATTTCAAATAGTTTCCAGTTAAAAGTATATTTTACAATACATTTTATTTAGAAAGTACAAAAGTTTAAGAAAGTAGCAGTTTTTTTTAAACCACATAAAACAATTGCGTTAAAGTTAGCGTTGCGCAAATGCAATTCTTTGGCCCCGATACCGATACCTGGCTATGCAGTATCAGCCCATACTGATACCATCTGTTTGAAATTGACGTGTGTTTGCAGATATGAAGAACTGCATACTACTTGGATGTAAAATAATTGCCATCATGGCTTTGTTTAGCTGCTGCCTACCTTTGTGAAAAAGGCTAATACAAAGTGCATCCAGTAGAACTTCTTGGAATGGGTGACAATAGTTGAAGAAACTTTTGGCTCTCAAAATGGTATCGGTGCCCTATTTGTCGGTACTCGCCAATACCAATGCCACCATTTTAGTGTAGTGTTGGGGCCCTGTCTGACACTGGTATCGGTATCGGTGCAACACTAGTTAAAGTAACTAAATACTGTTAAGTAAATGCCAAAAATGGCTGCATTATTTTTTTCAGTGTTGAAACTTAAGATGGGAAAGGTCCAAACCTCTAGGACTAGCTGTTAGCTTTAGCCTTCAGAATTAACCAGTATGAATTAGGGTTGTCAAAAGTATCGAAACTCAAAAAAGTATCGATACTAAAATGTTGTATCCGGATACAATACTTGTTTTTAAAAGTATCGATACAGTGCCACCACCAGTGGCACCTAAGCAGTCATTCATCTAAAGTGCAGAATTGAGGACAATGCACATTCAGAACACTGTGTGATTGATTAATTCTGTGCACTTTTCAGTTTCACACTTTTTTTTTTTTGTAACAGGTGCCGCTGCTGAGAATTATTTTTGTTTCTTAACCGGTTTGTCTAGCGTCATTGTTATGTGTGCAAAGCATAGCCAAGGAAGGAACACTTAATTTTAATTTTATACGTTTTTTATCAAGCTTGCTTAATATTGTGCACAGCATACAACCTTTATTGTATTTATTTATTGTATTTTATTTATTAATGAAAATATTTCTGTAGAATTTTGGAGTCTTTGTTTTTATCCTCGTGGTATCGAAAATAGTATCGAGTATTTTCCTTAGTATCGGTATCGAGTTGAAAAGTTTAGTATCGTGACAACCCTAGTATGAATTCATGCTGACAAGAGGAAAATAACTGCCTAGTTATTGAGATATTCAACATTCTGGTCAATGAGGTACTTCCAGAGGATGGTGAGATGTTGTTTGCATCCTCCCGCTGGACATGAAACATTTGCTGGCTCGCTTTAAAGTGTTATGGCAACTTAAGAATGATTCCTTTCATTAGGATTGACAGCAAGGAGACAAAGCTTCACCGCCCTGCCTTCTCCTCTTAGTAATATTCAGGCCTCCGGAGACTTGTTTAGCTTTTATTGGCCTGATCTCATGAGAGCTTGCAATTGCCAAAAAAACTTGACCTGAGCACTTAACTCTAAACCAAATTACTTACTGGCTGTGTTCAGTGAGTCAGGCAGGCAGAGGAAGCGATTGATGAGGGTGTTTGGGAATATAAAGAGGGTTGAGCTGAGGTATGACATCACTGCTGGAACAGAGGCAATGTCATTTACTTTCACGATGAGTGGATATGTAATAAGATACCAGCATATTGCTGAGTGATCTCATATCAATGTATGAGGGTGGGAAGCGACATCACCTTCACATCATTGGTTTAATCAACAGCTTTTGTCTGTGGGACACCCTTCAAAGCTGCTGCGCTGTCATCTTCTCCTGTTGGATCCTAGATTCGATGGAATATATAAGCTTTGCGGTGGTTACCGCTCCAATTTTCAGGCTGCAATGTACGGAAAATCCCATTTTGTCTGAACAGAAAAATCATTGCAAATCCTTTGCAAGGCTTTTAAAGTGTTGTTAATTGGGCCCATAGGAATCCTCTTGTGGGCACTCTTCTGCTCTGTCCCTTTGCAGCGGTCGGTTTCATTCATAAATACAGCAACACTTCCCTCAGGTGCCGCACCACAGATTAAACAAAGCCCGGACATTCCCATCTTCAACATATTTGCATTGTCCTGCTGATCAAATTAATTAATACAAATGGACTAACAGAGCTTCCTCTCTCATGCACGCTCACTTTGGTTGTCATAGATACAGTGTAAGAACCTAGAAAAAGGGAAATGTTTGACGTATGAAGGCAGAAAGCATCAGCTAAGATTGCAATTAAAAGGCCTTGATGTGCAGTTTTATAGTAGTAATTGCAGACTGCCCACACAGGACCAACCCCTGTCTTCTGTCTGGTCTGTGAAGGTAATAAAAAACTGAATGTGTCTATCAGAGCCTTCCTCAGCGGCTGCAGTACGCCTCTGTCCTTTGCTGGCCACCGTCTGCTGGAGAACCACGCCCCAAGCAGCCAATGGCACTACCGGCTTTATCCATAGCTACTACACATCATCACCACCCACCCCCAGTAAGGACACACTCTAACAATTTGCCACCTTCCCACTGCCTCCCCAAGAATGCCATTAGGGACTGGTTTCAGGAAGGGGAGGAGGGGGCAGGGCAGAAAGTGGTGAGGATGATGGAGCCTGAACAACCACAGAGCAACAGGGCAGAATGATAGGAAGATTATACAGACCTAGATGACTTTCTCTACATGAATATTGGACTGACTTACATCAAGTACAGTTAGGAAGTTATTAGGAGTGATTTTTGCCTGTTGTGAAGCAATGATTGGGAAACTATTCAGTCTCAAAGCCAACAGGTGCAGAGGTTAAATAACTTTTACAAAGCCGAGTTCAGAATAACTGCGGCAAATCCATGCAATTTAAAACCCATGATGTAGATATTAAAAAAAAGCAAAATGGAAATAATTCAGATCATACTGACTTCTTAAACTTCTGTTACACATGTGATCTGAGCCTCATAGCAGTGTCTCTCTCTGAAAACCTCCACATGATGTGAATCTCTATCTGCACGTCTCTGCGAAGCATCCAGACACCAAAGAGCAGAGGCTGCAGTCTGCAACTGCCGAGCATCTCTTCCTCTTTCTCTTGTCTTTCACTCTTCCTCTCGGTGAGCAAACTGCCACCCACTCACGCTCCCTCTCCGTCTCTCTCTTAGTCTCGCGCGCACACACGGGCACAGTGGAGAACCACACCCTTTTAACCGGCTGTCTCCTGCAGAAGAGGAGAGAGAGGGAGGAGGGGGGGAGGCTCAGCTCAGGTGGTGGCTGCCACAATCCCCCGTTCACCATCTCTGTCTGTCTCTCCCTTGACGATGAATTCATGAGGACGTATCGTTTCTTCATCTTTTTTTTTTCTTTATTTCCACACCTGACCCAGGAAAGGATGCTTTGCATCAACCACTAACATCATATGCTATCCTCATTACATCCTCCGGAGCAGCCTTTAATTAAATTACACCAGCCCTCTGCCTGAACAAAGGCTCTGCAATCAGCGGTGATCTCATAGGGGGTCGGGGATAAGGATGGAGAGAGATGCTGGAGGAGGAAGAGGGCTGGACATGAGAGGTGGGGGCTGGTTGGTGGGGGTGCAGGGACATTAGACTCATGCTTGGAGTTAGAGAGCTTAAACAGCAAAAAGGAAGCAGGAATTCTTCTTTTTAAACGATAGAAGAGGGTTTTCAATTTGATGTGTAATACAAAATGATAGGTGTCAAAATAAAATAGGAAATTTGTGCAAAAGATTGACAGATGGAGTTTGAGTAGAAGCAGCAAAGGTGAGAAACAATAACTTCAGCTTCACATGTGAAAAGGAGCTGGTTATAGACTTCAGTTTTGGAAGAACCTGGATGCAAAAATCAGACTGGAAAAGTGTGCTTTAAAACGGATACAGGCAGAATTTGGGACAGCATGGGACTTCTAAAGTAGATGCTAACAGCCCATCCTCTACACTGGAAATGTGTGGCAGCAGCACTTAGGGCTCCACAAAGACTGGAGTCCAGTACTGCTGTGCTAAAAAGCAGAAAACCATGCTCTTTGCTCGCCCATCCATGACGACCACAGAACGTCTCTAGATTCATTTACTCTTAGAGGCGGGAAGAGGAGGATAAGTGCTTAGTGCCTGGGAGGATATCCCTCCCCGGCAGTGAGGTGTGCAGCCTCACCCACATGGCTGCAGTGTGCAGCAGCATGCCGGCTTTTTATTCCCTCACGCTTCCTCCCCCCACTTTGATCTTACTCACCTTTGCGATCGCTCACCTGCTCCACCTATCGTCTCCTTCCAGCTGCAGCAATCGCTATCGTTCCTCTTCAATCTCTGTTTTTAATCACATTTGCAGCATCCCTGCCTCACCCTACTTTCCAGCATGTCTTCCTGTTTAATTGTCTTTTTGCATTTCCTCTTGCATCTTTAGCCCAGATCCCTTCCACGTGGAGCAGCCATGCTCCCAACCTGCCTACATCTCTCCGTGCATCCTCATGCATGCTTTAAGCAGCCTCAGCTCTATCACTCTCTCTCCTCCGGACCTTGCCAGAGCTAATATGACTCATGTGAGCTGACATTTAAGAAGCAATCAAGGGCCATCAAAATCCAGCATGTTATGAGTCTGATAAAAATCCCAATCCATCTGAGGTAGCAGCATGAACATCTCTGAGATCACCTAGAAAATTACCATAATGAATGCTACCTCTTTCTCTTTTTTTCCCTTTATTCTCCACCACTAAGAATGGAATCTGGTTTAATAAAGCACCCTTAAAAACCCTTTAAACAAGCACTCTCTTCACACCACCCCATCCACTTGTAAAAAGCTGGAGGGCTCTGATAATCCATTTATACTCATTTATTCCCATTGTATTCCCAGGAGGCCACTGACATGATGGTGCCGGCTAACTCAATCCGTACCCCACCCATTTTCTTCCTCGCTGTGGAAATTTTCTTTCCTCTGTCACCAACTACTGCTCAAGGTAACCCAATTTCAAAACCCTCCAACACCCCTGATTTAAAGCATCTATAGATAGATATCAGGAGGTAAGTTTAAATCATATGGAATGTCATTAAAAGATGATGGATTTGGAGTTTAAGAAAGTTTTTTGCAGCTTTTTCGATTATTAACAAACTGCTTTTCAATTATGTTGAACTTTTTTTTTTTCTCCCAGTGCTTAATCAATAAGAACCAGCTGGCCAAGACCACGTTCCAGCCTCGTGGCTCCTTGCCGGAGCAGTGTGAGGTCTGAGAGACATTGTGGCAACATTCATTCATGCAGGATAATCACATTAACAAGGCGTGTCGGGGCTTTGTAGATAGATTTTTTATAAAGACAAGCCGGGCCCAGAGTCAAAGCAAATCAGTGCAACGCTTCCCTCTAATCTCCTCCACCCCACCTCCAAAGCCTCCTAATCTGACTGCAAGGCAGCCTGTGACAAAAGTTCAGAGATGAGATGAATCATTTAGCGACAGGAAAAGGATGCTGGAGAAAGCAAAGGGATGCACTTTACCGGTTTGGTTCTTCTTATGCAGCACAGCATAGTTGGAGTTGTAGAATCCTCCCTTTCTCTTCTCTGCTTCTTTCTTCCCTTCTATCCTTCTCTTTCACTTCTTCTCTCTCACCCTCTCTCTCTCTCACGTCCTTGCTCACACACACACACACACACTCTGGTTCTCGCTTCCTCTCTCTCTGGCTGTATCACCAGCTAAGCCTTCGAGTGCATTTATTCATCCCAGTTTGCACACACACGCTCTTCACTCTGCCTGCCTGGGTGCAACTCTTTTCTCTCTCTTACTCGCTGCCTGACAATGCCTACAAGCCCACCCTTTAAGCCCCTCCCTTTGCCTCTCTCCTCCTCCACCATCACTTTCAGATCAGCTCTCCTCTTTTCTACATCTTCTTACCCTCCTCTTCCTCCTCCCTTTCAGCTTGGCTCCTGCTAAAAGCTGCGGCCCCACCCAAAAAGGCAGCCCCCTTTGATAACTGAGTGGACACCTCCAGACAGGTTTCGCCTCTCCAGTTTCATTTTATTCGGCTTAATTCTACTTTGCAATACTTCCCATCTCTTTCACACACACATGTAGACAAGGAGATGTCTCTTTTTTTGGCTTCATAGTGGGGTATGGGTGGGGCACTTGCCTACCTCTCAGACTGAGACGGCTCTCAGTGTGTCAGATTATAAGCCTGGTGGGTGCAGAGCGCAAATCTTCAGGGAAATGCCAAAAGCATGTTTCCTGGCACAGCCAGGGATCAGCTCCCGCTGGCATAGATGTATGAAAGAGAGCAGTGATGAGTGCTGATGCATGCAGAGCCGCACACACATATACACATGTACGCTCTGTGCTTTTAGGACACGTCACCCACATCACCAAAACCACCCACCCTCCCTCACGCTTCAACCCCCCACTATACCCAGCGCTCTCTGTTCTCATGGAAACACACTAGAAGAGCAGAGGAGGAAAAGGAGAGAAGGAAGAAGAGGGAGGAATGATGGCAGGAGGAGGAAGCAAGAAGGCCGGGTGTGGCAGACAGACAGGCAATGCAAACTGCTTTTCTCTCTCGCTCTCTCTTTCTCCTCCTCTTGTGTCCACCTTTGCACACAGTCTGGTTTAATGAGCAGCCACTGGCCAACCACTTTCTCCCATTTGAACCACTAGCATGGAGCGAAGCTTACAGGCTCATGCAAACACCCACACTCTGCATTTGTATTTCATAACACACACAGACACACAAACACAGAGACACACAGTGGTGTCAGAACTGTCCCCACCCCCGCTCCGACACCAGCAGGCTTCAGCAGAAGATACAGAGACACAATGAGGATGAGAAAACAGGTGGATAAAAGGAGAAGAAAAACACCTGATGGTATTTCCAGTTTACTGAAAAGAAAATCATTAACTGGCACCACTGGGCCTTCCAACCTCTCGGTGGTCACTCCAGTCACGGATTCAAAAGCTAACGCCATTACTTGGCAGAGCTACACCGTCTGTAGCAAGTCTGGTGAGACAAGTTTTTGCCTCTGCATAGTTATGCACATTCATGCTGAACAGCTGCCAGCTCAGGGTCCTTTATTCAAAGCTGCTTTGTTACTTTGAAAAGTGAAATGTGGTTCTACCTGAATTAATTGGGAGAAATAAATTATAGGAAAAATCATATTAAGCTTTATAAGATGAAAATGAAATTGAGGAAACATTTATTCCAATATGTAGATAGAACACTATCAAAACATTAATTCAAACAAGAAGCAATGGAAACATTTAGAAATAAAACAGATATTCGCCTGGTCATCATGACCCCAGGAGAAATTACAGCAAAATTAAACACAGATGACTGTCACCCAGGTTCTATCCCCTTTTATGTTTCTCTCATTAGCTCCAAAACTCCAGCTAAACTTGACCAACACCAAAAGCACATCAGCAGAAGATGGAGTAACCAAAAGTGAAAGTTTACTCATGGATTTCATCCCATGTGTGAACCAGTTATCCCCCACAAACTGGAACACTTTATATATATATTAGGGATGGAACGGTTTTTGAAAACCGTCCGAACCGTTCGGTTTGACTGTCTCGGTTCGGTTCGCGTGTGTTTCGTTCGGTTCATGTGCTGCTCCTTTTTCTCATAGGCGAAGCGTTTACACTCCAGAGCAGAAGGTGGCGGTACTGTGACCAAAGCCANAAAGTGAAATGTGGTTCTACCTGAATTAATTGGGAGAAATAAATTATAGGAAAAATCATATTAAGCTTTTTAAGATGAAAATGAAATTGAGGAAAAGTTTATTCCAATAGGTAGATAGAACACTATCAAAAGATTAATTCATACAAGAAGCAATTGAAACATTTGGAAATAAAACAGATATTCACCTGGTCATGATGACCCCAGGAGAAACCACAGCAACAGATTCTATCCCCTTTTATGTTTATATGTTTCTCTAATCAGCTCCGAAACTCCAGCTGAAGTTGACCAACACCAAAAGCCCATCAGCAGAAGATTGAGTAGCCAAAAGTGAAATCTTACTCATGAAATTCATCCCACGAGTGAACCAGTATATATCTATATATATATATATATATATATATATATATATATATATATATATATATATATATATATATATATATATATATAGTTGAACTACCAGAAGGCCACATTACAGATGTTCAGGACAGCTACAAATACCTTGGCTAATGGAAACCACGAGGAGATAGCAAGAAAGACTGCCACAGCTAGATACCTACAAAGAGTAAGGCAAGTCATGAAAAGTCAGCTCAATGGGAAAAACAAGATCCAAGCCTTCAACACATATGCCCTGCCAGTAATCAGATACCCCGCTGGTATAATAAACTGGCCAAAGGAGGAGATAAAGGCTACTGACATCAAGACGAGAAAGCTCCTCACAATGCATGGAGGGTTCCACCCCAAATCCAGCATTCTGAGACAGTACACCAAGTGTAGCGAGGGAGGCGGAGGGCTAGTGAGTGTCAAGACCACTGTCCAGGATGAAACAACTACTGTAAGATCCAGGAGTACATCAGGAAAATGGCCCCCAAAGACAAATGGCTTGGTGAATACCTCAGGCAGGAGAAAACCGAAAGTGAGGACCAGAAAGATGGAGACCCATCATGGAGGGACAAGCCGCTGCACGGCGTATACCACAGACAAATAGAAGAAGTGGCTGATATCAAAAAAATCCTACCAGTGGCTGGAAAAGGCTGGACTGAAGGACAGCACAGAGGCACTAATCATGGCAGCACAAGAACAGGCACTCAGTACAAGATCAATAGAGGCTGGGGTCTACCACACCAGGCAGGACCCCCTGTGCAGACTGTGCAAAGATGCCTCTGAATCAATCCAGCACATAACAGCAGGGTGTAAAATGCAGGCAGGAAGTGCATACATGGAACGCCACAACCAGGTAGCTGTCATAGTGTACAGGAACGTCTGCCATGATTAT
>NW_015150486.1:513758-516267 GCF_000732505.1 Cyprinodon variegatus | reverse complement strand
AAGTAAAAAGTCGCCATAAAAATAAGTAGTAAAGTAAAGTAAAAATATCAGAAAAATCTACTTGAGTACAGTAACGAAGTATTTGTACTTCGCTACTTCCCATCTCTGAGGATGACACATACCACCCCAATAGGGGTGAGAAAGTAGTTTATATATATATATATTAGTAAAGAATCAATGGGAGGAGAGAAGAATGGAGAGGAAAATATAACCTTAAATATAATTTATAAGTCCTAGAAATCCACTACCAAACCAGTAAGAAACGAGAGGAAAGAAGAAAAAAAGAACACAACACACCAACAACAACCAAGTGGGAGTATCCAATGCACAAATTATTGCACAAATACAATAAATACATGTGACTAATCAAACATCAAAAAACAAAATCTATAAACATGCCATAACTATATGGCATACTATCTATGAATAGACTATAACTATGCCATAGAGCTATTAACCTTGTAACTGCAGCTCATTATGAAACATAACTGTGTATAAATAAACACCTGTGTGTACTTATGTACGTAAGGTTTATAAGGAATTAGGAAGATATGCTCAATAGTAGGAGTGAGGGCCCACAGACCCATCCCAAAGAGCCCAGGGCTGCAATCAAGCAACAGTGTTTGTATGGTACAATTCCTTGTATGTGCAAAACACAACTTTTAGATAAAGCTTTTTCTGATTTGAACTTAAAATGCATTTTGAGACCAAGTGAATTTCTCCATTGTGAGATCAATAAAGTTCTATTCTATATTTAAAGTATAAACATGATTTGTAAGAATATTTAAATAAAAGTCTTATGCTTTTCTACCAACAATGCCTTTGTTACTGCCAGGTTTCTGTAACTGTCAGGTTTGTGCAAAAATAAAACAAACAAAAAAATTATGAATGCAAACAATTATTTATGTCTCACTAAAATATGCCTTCAGCAGCACATTTTAGTGTTTGTAGGTAAAATATTTACAGTATTTGCATCTCAACATCAAGAAGCAAATCACTTCAAATCAAGCTCCCATAATAAAGGTGCCGATACAAATCCCTTGAGGGAACACATAATCACCAGCTCACATTTAAAATGAAGAGGGTTGTTAAGCAGAGGAAAAACAAAAACAAAAAAATAATCAAAACATTTCAAATGCCTAAGAGGCAGAAATCAGGCTGAGGCCGGGGCAGTAGTAGCTGTCGAAACCAAGTGAGAGTGTGTGGGCTGGCCTTTGAAAACAGTCCATCTGCCATTACAACAGCTCGGGCTGCAGTTGAGTGGAAACTTACTTAGCAGACAGTATAGCAGTTCCTTCCTCCTGAACAAATTGGTATGCAAATGTATGTACAATCAGTTGATTGTTCTGTTAAACCGTTGAATGTGCAACCTTTACTGACCACAGAAATCAATAATGCCACATAGATCAGCCAGAGCTGTCAAGGTGTGTGCTTTGGCAATGCTTCACACCTGGCAAAAGGACTTCCATTTGCAAACTGGAATTCTTATTATTAGTTACAATTAGAGTCGTGGATTAAAGATAAATCTGTCTGATTAGAGATGTAATATGTCAGTATTTTTTTTTATTGAAGTACAGTAGAAGAAAAGAGACGTTATCTAAACGAAATGAGTACCCTCTTAACTGTTGGATTTGATTTATTTCTGGTATTTTAAATGAATAGATTAAAAAATAGGCATAATTTCCACAATGAAGTAAAATCATAATAAAGCTTTTAAAACAAACATACTGAAGTGGTCAGTAAAATTATATCTTCTCCTTCCTCTTGAGTCAATGCAGAGAATTATTTTGTGGTTACTGTGCTCTGAGCTCTAATTCATCAGGCAAGATTTTATTTTTTCCATCCATGTGAAAAATATCCCATTAATCCTCGATGAACTGCAGTATCACACATGTATTTACTGGAAAATGCGCCTGTGGTTTAGCTCTGTGGCATCTTTGATGTTTCGGAGGATAGACCAAACCCCCGGCGAGCAAATACACCAGATTGACATTCTAAACACAGCACAAGCTTCAGGTGATACCAAGGGAAGAAGAACTGTATCTGTCATGTTTTCTCTAATGGGCTGTTGCCAAATGAGACATTTTTTCTGTGCATTTTCTCTACATGACACTGGTAATTGGGTATTTCATCTTTTTTATGTGTTCTTGTCTCATTGATTTGTTTGTAACATTTTTCATTTTTTTTATATTTATATTGTGATGGTTACAGTATACATTGTGAACATATGAATATGGTTGTTAATTTTCTGTTTTGACCAATAGTCTTGTAACATGATCAGTTTAAAGTGAATTTTCTAAACCAGTTTTTGATTATCTCTAGTGTTGATTTTGTGGTTTTATACAGTACAGAAATCCCCCCCTTTCAGACACTTATGGGGACACTTACTGGGTATGGTGCATTGCAGGCTAACAAGAGAAGCCAAATGACCCCCTCTTCCGAAGGGGTGGACCCCCTTGTCCGTTTCAATTTGCATGTTTTCATAACAAAAACAAGGTTTTGATGGGCT
>NW_015150486.1:498543-512533 GCF_000732505.1 Cyprinodon variegatus | reverse complement strand
GGCTACCAATACTGACCTATGAACTGGAGGGATCAGTGTTCACCTACAGTAAATCTCATCCATAAACACTAATTTTTATTCTTTTATTAATTTCTAGTTTTCTTTTTAATATTGTCATTTTGAAACCACTGAAATATGATGAAATAGTTATGAAATATTATTGAATATAATAGCAGCATCTGCAGGATAAGATATAGATTTTAATAAAGTCCAACCACTTTTTAGGGGGCATTGATTAAAGGCTCTTGTAGCCAAATGTATACATTTACTTATACAAAATAAATTTCTTTACGTATTTACAATAAAAAGTTTACTGTGTGAGTCAGCCTTATGCAGATGTTAATAAATTCTGTTTGTGGCTTTGTGCAATAACAATGTACCGCTGTCCTCACCGTGATGAAGCTCCTCATCAGCAGAATGAAAGGTCAACGTGTCTGTGAAAGGCAATGAGGTTCACTGGTAATCTACCAGCTGCAAGCTATATCACAACATTAAGGCCAAGACCAACGCTGACTAATTGACCATAACTGTTGTAGCTGATTAATTTCCTTTTAGCTGCTAATGCAAATGTCAAAACTTGAGCCGTATAGATTGGTGAGTGCGGTGAAACATACATCTTTTTAAAAGTGTTCAAGGTGATGCTTTCCGACTTACAGTTCATGTTTTGCAATAGTATATGGCACATCCCACGTGGGCTTTAAACAGATAATAATTTAACTTTATTGATCTCACACTGGAGAAATTTATCTCTGCATTTAACCCATCCTCTTGGGGAGCAGTGGGCTGCCATTGTGTAGCGCCTTGGAAACAGTGTGGGGTTTAGGCTCTTGCTCAGGGACCCAGAGTGCAGGCTGCGGGGATTGAACCAGGTACTTGCAACCTTCTCAGAGCACAAGGGCACTGATCTAACCAATAGGCCACCACTCCCCAGTGAAATTCCAACTGGCGGTGTGAACTACTTCAGCAAAAGAGATGCCAAAGTAGAATTTTTATTGCATTATTAGGATACTGAATTAATGGCTCAAAAAAAAAAGTAGTCCCGTAGTGGAAAAAAATAATGCTTGAAATCCAAGCTGATACAGAATTAGTATTATGTTAGAAACAAAATGATACAGCATAAAGTAATGAAAACAAAAGAAATATTAATAGAGTCATAGTTTAACACTCCTCTCTGCAGCTTCTCTGCTGTTACCCACTCATTACTCCATCCAGACAGTGTCTTGCCCACGACCAGAAACAAATAAATTAGAAAAGAATCCTAAAAGAGTGAATCATTTCATTTGGGAAAAAGTTAAAACTATGTAGTTAATTTAACGTCTTCAAAACGTCTGTTAATAATAATAATACGGTAATAATAATAATAATAATAATAATAATTAAGAAATAAGGAGTAAACTATGATAATTTAATACAAATGTAAAAAACTAATTATAATAACTCCAATTGGGGGAAAAGTTAAAATGATTAAATGTGGTTTATTTAACATAAGTTTAAGTCCTCAAAAGATCTGCTAGTTAATGACTTGATTTGTGATCATCAAAACGATTTATGTTGTCTTACAGAAACTTGGCTGCAGCAAGAGAATCATGTGGGCATAAATGAGGTAAATGCCTGTAGTTATATTTTCACAAAACGAGAAAGTCTGGGTAGGGGGAGGAGTAGCATCAAACTGTCAGTCTTACTTAATGATTACTCCAAAGCAAGGTAATAATTACAACTCTTTAGAACATTTAACCCTTAACTTCCCTCATCCAAATTGCAAAGCAATAAAACCTCTTTTTTAAAACAGGTTCTTAGTCTGAATTTTTAGATCAGTTTTCAGATGGCTCCTATGTGATTTGGTGTTAAATACTGGCAATGTCCTCATAGTGGGGGACTTCAACATCCATGCTGACATTGAAGGTGATAGCTTAAATGAGGAGAATAAAAATAATCCAAGATATCTTTTTAATAAGGTTGCCAAACTCACCCAGAGCCATAGCTCTGTTGAACCATCCATCCATCCCACCTGCTCTCTAGAATCTTAATCCGGTTTAGACTGCTTTGATCCAGTTGAACTTTCAGAGTTAGGAAAACTATTACCCTCATTTGTATGTTAGATCGAGTTCCAACTAAGTTATTTAAGTATTCCTTCTGATTTTCAAAGCCATTTTAGATGTTACAGGGATATATACCTCAGGCCTTTAATGTAGCGGTAATTAAACCTTTACTTAGGAAAACGTCTCATAACAAAAAAAACATTTTGGTGATATTTTTCATTAAGATCTGATTTTAGAATGTCTTCCTTTCATCTGTGTAATATTGCAAAAATTAGAAATATCCTGTCCAGGGGTGATGCTTAGAAACTAGTCCATCCTTTTGTTACTTCACGACTGGACTATTTTAATTCTTTACTATCAGGAAGTCCACAAACTGTAGTTAAAATCCTTCAGCTGATCCAAAATTCTGCAGCCAGTTTGTATGAAAATTACAGCTGTGCTTGAAAGTTTACATACACTCCTAATAAACTTTTAAATTCTAAANGCGGGAACCCTGATATACCTAACAGCCAAACTAATCATGACAAACTTAAGCACTGGATAAATTAACATGCCATCAGTTGCGTAACATCCACATTCCTCAATAAAGGAGTTAAAAACTAAAATAATATTTTTTTAAATAAGGAAGTTATTGCCTTCCATTTTCAATTCAATTCACTTAATATATATATATATACACATCTATCCTAAGGCTATTTACAGAGACAACTCAATCAAATCATACAGATTTGATTGAGTTGAAGGTTTTCTAAGGAAACCCAGCTGGTTGCATCGAACCATTGGCTTTGCAGGATTCACTACTTCTTTAAACCACTTCGTAGATCAACAATCATAGACTCTGTTGATTCAAAGCACGTTCCTCCAAGAAGCATGACCTCCCTGCAGCCAAATCTTTAACATAAACCTCAGTTCTTGTTTAACCTTCATGGCATTAGCAATCCAGATGTAGCATCTATCCCCGTCAAAGGCTGACTCGACTATCATTATACCCAAGAGAGCTACATCAGTGATTGGTAGAATAATTTACTCACCCCTCTGTGACCTCTATGGGCGATCTGTAGGCCTTGGATTGGTTGTGCCGTTTCTTGGGACAGAACATCCGTCCAATCAGAAAGAAGGTGAGGAGGCCAGAGGGGATGAGGATGAAAGCGAGGAGGACGGCGACATCGGAGAAGCGGATGGTGTGTGCTGAGGAGAGCAAGAGTGTTAGGGGCTGTTAGATCCATATTAACATGGTGTTTAGAATCAGGTATGCAGGACATCACAGTAAGGATATAAAGTAATTACAACCCTCAAATACCCTAAAGAGAAATTAACCTCAGAGAAAAGTTTTAATAAATGTACTATTCTAAAATAAACTATTATAAATGTGCAGAGTAATACTTTGCCTTGCAAAATTCATACTCATCACAAACTGAAAAATATTTTATTGGAATCTTATACTAAAGAAGAACAATGTAACTGTAAAGCTGAAGGAAATGAATATGTTGTTTTAAAAAACAACAAATTAAAATCTGAAAGGTGTGGCAGGCATTGGTATCCTGGACAGTGAGTTAAATAGTTTAGAAGCAGCTCTTTATTTTGTTCTTAATGAATATGTATCAACTATTTTGGCTAATCTGGATGATAATTTGTTCTTGTTTAGGAAAATAGCTCATATTGAGTCAGATTGGAAGAAAGCAGAAGTGATCTCTTAAAAGAAATATTTAATTTTGCCTTGTATTTGATCAGGACTTTAACTGAGCCATTAAACTTCTCACTCTGTTATAAGGGTCGTTATCCAGATGGAAGTTTAGCCTCCAAAACTGTCTTTTGCAGCTTCTTCTAACTGAGTTTATTAAACTCAGTTAGAAACCATGTTAAATTTGAAAATGTTTACATTATAACAGTGCTACACCAACTGTGTAAATATTTGACTTAATCTCCTATCTGATGATGTATTTGACCTCTCAGCATGGGCGGTTCTAGACAGGGGCCAAGGCCCCTGTAGATCAAGTACTGGCCCCCGTTATGGCCCCTATACTGAAGACATAATACTCAAAGAAATTCTAATGATGATATGCGCTGAAACAGACATGGTTACTGATAGATCCTTTGAATCTATTTTATTTTTTTCTGACCGACACTCTGAAGCTGTTGCCATGGTATTGCAGATGAAGCAGGAATAATAATTGTTTCCCCATGGCTGCGTGTAAATTATTAAAACCTAGAGGGCATGAGTGAGCCGACGGACATGCAGAGAAGAAATGAGACAGATTGTGTTTTCATGTGCATTTCTTTTCTTACTAGGTCTCTTCATGAGTGTCAGAGTCGCAACATCAAGGTGCAAGAGTTAAGTCATCAAGGAACTGTTCACAGACAAATAGGCATCTTACATGGTGTTTTATAGAAAGGGGGGCATTGTTTAACATGATGCTCATTCTCTCATCAAAAAAAAAAATCCAGTTATAAAAAATTCATTCAGGTGAATACGCTGCATCCAAATTTAAATCACCAGACAGTGCTCAACAAAACACAAGTACAAGGATACAAAGTTTGTGCTAAAATGATTCAGTGAAAATGTTGAAAAGTTACAAACTCAAAGTTCAGAAAAAGTTCTGAATAAATCATTTATTTTGTCGTAATTTCGAGCAAACACTAGAAATGTTACAACTTAAAGAAAACAGAATCCAGCCACTCTGACACAATAAATTAGAAACAAAAAACTAAACAAAAACTCATCCAAGTTGTTCACAATAAAGTGACAAACAGCATCCAAATTATAAAGATATAAAAAATGTACATGTATATACACAGACACGTAGCCTCCCGTTAGCCTGCTTGGTCAGTTTCCACCGTATTTATGGACACCAGATGGACGGCAGACATAACAAAAACAAAAAAAAGCATCCCAACCACAGCATAACTGACACAGGAATAAAGATGCCTTTATTCCCTCAGAGCTCAGCTGCTTTTTCTGAAGGAGCTCATCAGTACGAACACATTTCACCATTTGTGGTCGATTCAAAGATGGAGTAATTTACCGAATCTCAAAAAAGAAAATAAAAAAGTAAACTTTATTGGCTTAGAGACTGAACACTAATGAACAAGGCTGACTTTTGTCTGTTCAGTGTCTCCAGTTATCCAACACAGGAGTTTTTTTTTTTTTTTTTTTTTAGAACTGAGACTCAGCATAATCTTGATCACTGAGAGGCCTCTTCTTCTCATCGTAGTACTCCTCATCCTCAGAGTCCTGAAAGAGACCACATTAAAGAACAGATTAATTAATTCTATATACAGACTAGGGCTGCAGCTAAGAATTATTTAGCAAATCGATTAATCTGTAAANCCCATGAGGTAGAGCCTTGACATAGAAATGAATTAAATAATAAATATTAATTAAATAAAACAAACTTAAGACTACAACATTGGTCTTTTGATGTTTTACATTTCAAATAACAAAACTTCAACAAAAGATCAGAAAAAATATGGAATAGCAACTGATTTTAAGACACTCGCGGAGGTAAATAGATTGGTGGATAAGATCGGTTTCATATGTAAATATCGGCCGATCGCCAATCACCCTATATTAAGGAAATCGGGGCCAAACGATCGGCCGGCCGATTTATCGGTGCACCCCTAGTAAAATTCCTAAATTCTGAATGTGTATATTGACCTATTAAGACATTTAGAATTTTAATGAAACCTAATTGAATAGAAATGTTACTTCATGCAGCTATCTTTATTTATTTGAATCCCTTGGCCTGTTTTTTATTTCATGCTTTTCTGTGCCGCCATGAAAACACGCTGGCCGCCTCCTGGCCCCCCTGGTACATTTGGTCTAGAACCGCCACTGCCTCTCAGCATGTACAGGTCAATGGGAACTTTATGACAAACAAAGTATAAAATAAATAAATGATCTGCAATGAATAAAATAATGTTGATTTGAGAGCTAAAACAACAAAAGGCAACACTTGTGAGGTTTTTATCCCTATATAAAGACTTTTAATCATACCTTTTGGTGTAACTGTGAGAACAGTTTCAGAGTTGGGCCCGAAGACATCCGGAGGGTTTGTGACATCACATATGTACGTCCCATTATCATTCAAAGTGGCGTTGATCAGAGAGAGAGAAGCATCCCCACGTGCCGGGGCCCCCCTCCATTTGATACGGCCGGCAAACTGACCGCTCTCTTGGTAATATGCCCGAGAGGAGAAGTGGAAAAACTGCAATGGAAAAAAAAAAAAAAATTATATTTTTGTTGCTTTTTTTATTTAAGCAGGAGCGGTGAAATAAAGTGAAACTTGAGCTAAGACTGAGCGTGATCTTATTCAAGAGCTGTGGGGAAAAATGAAAGATTATTAATCTACTGTCAGAAAAATAACACCTGAAACCCTTTATAAACACGGTTTGTTTATTCACTGCAAATAACAGGAGGGATAGCTGCAGAATTCAACTTGTTAGGCGAAGCAGATGGTGGTGGGATATTGTTTTTCTTTTTTTGTGGAAATGTTAATAATGAAAGCTACAAAAATATGACTAAAACTCTCAAACAGCTACACGACTGGATGAGAATTCAGCAAATATCTAGAAAACAATATTTTACTCTAGAGGTGACATTTACCAAATACGTTTGTTTACAACTTCATCCATGAGTCACCACTCCATGATACCAAGACCTCTTCTAACGACATTCAGAGGATGAGAAAGGTGGACGTGTGGGTGGAGGGACCGACAGGAAAAGATGTCTTGGAATACAGAAGCAGTAATAAAGGTATGGATATAAATAGATTTAAATAACTAAGAGAGGTAATATGCAAAATGTATGTTTCCGAGTGTGATGGTCACATGGTCAGTAACCCCACAAACAACCACTTTTTCATAAGTTTTAATACACACTAGCATAAATATATTGGTTTGTTTATTTTGACAATATTGAAGACATTAGTTCCAATTGTAGCGCGCACATTCGGTTAACTTTTGTATATTTAATTTTGTCAAATGCTTAATATACTTTGTGCTTTCTTTTCTGGTGTGGTGGGAGTGCCGTCAACTGGGAGAATGTGGCTGAAATGATCATGGACTGATTGGGTGGTTCCATCTGGAGTTCCACTATGGGGGAAGACCATGGACTCAACATTTTAAATATGTTGCATAATTTCTTCTTCTTACTTTTGTGATTTGCTCATTTTGTTAATTTGTTTAATGATTGTCATTTAAGTTTAATCCTTAAGCTAACTGTTTAGTTATTTTTTGTTAAATTGGTGTAGATGTTCTCCCTACCTCTTCCTCAGTGTGTAAGTCTGGTCTGATCAGCCAGTATTTAAGTCCCCTTTGTTTGCTGTGTGTCAGGTCAGTTTTTGTTTGTTCAGTTAGTTTGAGGTTTGAACTTGATATTTTTTTTGCCCTTAGTTAGTCTCTTCATTTGACCTCTTTTAAGGGCCCTGAAACCTTTGTTTGGATTATTGTTACTTTGGGGTAATGAAACCCAGTTTCTTGACAATCACCACTTTGTCCTCATGCTTGACTGGCTCAGTCCCTCACACCGAGTCAATAAAAAAAAAATTTTAAATCGGAATTTTGTTAAGGATTATAAACAGAAAGTAATTTGTTTCCATTTCACCTTCCTGAATTGCTTTGCTCCATTACTTCCTTTATTACTACTTGCATGCACCTGCCTACGGTCACATGGTCTTGTTAAGGAAATGACAGAGAAGCCTTAAGTTTACTAGCAACTTGAGTCAAACAAAGTGTAAGACACTGAAATGAAATATAATAGGCCAACAGGTTGCTATAGTTCAATCAGAGAGCAACCAGAGTGAGCTACTGGTAGAACTTTGTAGTCACAGTACGTGAATATAGGGCCTAAATCATTGAAAACAGATATAGGGATGAACAATTAAATCAATTTGAAATACAAAGAGAATTTTTACATTCCCTCCATCCATCTTTTGCCTTTCTCAAGCAGTCTTTCAGCGTATGCATCAGGGTTGGGCATCAAGGATCGATCAGAACCGCTTCTAACTTTTCAATTGTCCCGGAATCGTTCCAATGTTTTATTTTCGATTCTTAGTTTCTTTAACCAGTTTGCTGATCGGAAATAGAAGCTGCCCAATATGAGCGAAGAGGAATCCACAGTGTGCGTGTAAACAGCTCTGTGCTGCAGCATTTTTAAGTGAGGCTTAAAGTTAATTAAGGAAATGATCAGTCGGCTACCTGTGACACATGCCATGGTGATATATTATGGGAAGGATGACGCACAGCTGACATAATCACTACCGGGAGTAGGAATGAGAGCCTGATCTTTGACCTCCTCCCTGAATTCTTAGCACGCCTTCTCTAAGGAGAACAGATACTTTTCATTTCTCCATACTTCCTTTCTCTTAATTTATATGTTAACAGATGGCCGCCATGTTTATCCGTTCTGGATAGAATAAAAAGCACTTTGATCTGCAGAACCTATGAACTATTTTAAGCACTTCATTAATTGTTTATTTTCGATCATTTGGGATCCCTTTCGTATCATAACGCCCATTAAATGAATGATGGTGTATAAAATAGTATTTTTCCTCTTTAATGTAATTAAAATATCACTACTTATCATGTCTAGTTGATTAGAGCTGAGGTGAATGAAAAAAGCTCAGGATATAAACTCTGTCAGGGTGCTTTCCTGCTGCGCTACTTTTTTCCTTTAGCTAAGACATTCAGCTTAGAACCACACCACAGTTAAATTCAGGTAAATAGAAAAAATAATATTGTCTTATAACAATTATTAGTTATTAATTTATATTATTAATTAATATAAAGTACCTGCAGTATCAGAAACTTCCATGTGAAAATTTAACTGTGTGAAAAGAAAATCCATGGTCGTTTTTCAGTTCATAAGAACACAAGTATGGACTCGTGTTCTCATAAATTACGTTCTTGACAAGAACATAGGAAAGTTTGGACCAGGGGAGAACGGGAGCTCGCAGAATAAATCTGGGTCAATTGCAAACGAATCGCATCTGTGACATCACCACAGTCAAACCTAGTCTGGAGCTACATTTCACCTCCTCTTAATAACAGTCTATAGATAATAAATAATTGTGTTTTTCCTTTATTGGGGGAGTAATGATTAACACAATCAGATAAACAAAATTCAAATGAACGTATTGCAAATAAAATAAAATCCCATCAGAGCCAGCGGTTATTCACACATGGCTATGCCGAGAGAGGGCTAATGCAGATTGGCTAACATTAGCCCTGGCTGCGCTTAGCCTGGAAAATTCCCTTGTAGCAACGGTCCTCTCAACATAACTTTTTGGGTTTTGTTTTATTACACATTAAATCCGTAAATGGGCATATATTTAAGCTTAAAAGTATAATTTTCTCACCTCAAGTGATCTTAAAACTTACTTTTGTAAAATGAGACGGCAACAGAAAAAAAACTTTTAACTTAATACTCTGAGCTCTGTGAGCGCTCCCTAGTCGCCGCTGCTGCTGCCGCAGTGCATGCTGGGACAGGTGTCCCGCTGGAGAATGCACAAGTCTGCTCTGACGCATACTTGATAAAGAGGGAGGGATGGTTTTGTACATTCTAAGTTGAGTGTTCTTGGCCGTTTCACAATATATGTACTTGTGCATACTCGTGCATTTGAAACGTCATCGTTTTCAGCCCCAACACTGTTCCAATTATGTATGTACAGTATGTATGTGACCTTTATTTATCCATTAGATCACTTTGGGATTTAAAAAAAAAAACAATCCTTTTTCAAGAGACCTGACCAAACTGCAGACATACAGCTATATAAATGAATGAAAACAGAAGAAAAAATTAATCTGGGCCGCTCAGTGGCACAGTGGGTTCGATACCCGGCCCAGGGTCTTCCTGCATGGAGTTTGCATGTTCTTCCTGAGCATGCATGGGTTCTCTCCGGGTACTCCGGCTTCCTCCCGCAGTCCAAAAACATGACTGTTAGGTTAATTGGCTTCTCTAAATTGTCCTTAGGTGTGAGTGTGTGTGAATGGTTGTTTGTCCTGTGTGTCTCTGTGTTCCCCTGCAATGGACTGACGACCTGTCCAGGGTGTACCCCGCCTCTCGCCCATTGACTGCTGGAGATAGGCACCAGCAACCCTTGTGACCCCTATTGGGACAAGTGTGTAAGATAATGGATGGATGGAATTGATGAAAAAATATCTGAAATATGATATAAATTAGTTTAAACAAAAACTTCTTTATAAAGAAGTAAGTTAAGTAAGTGACTGACAGCTTAAACTGTGCAAAGACACACCAAAGTGCAGTGCAGTCACCAATCAACCTAACAGTCACTGTGGGAGGAAATCAGAGCACCCAAAGTGAACCTGTGCTTGTAGAAGGTAAAGCATGCAAACTCCATGCAAATCAACCTGAAGCCTGGATTCGAATACAGGAACTTTTCACTGCCCCCGCCTACGAGCAAAGAGTCAAGCTCACCACAACCTCTCGCCGAATCATTTCAATTTTAAAAGTCTTGATTTCCAAATCACAGAAACACTTGAATATTGTAAGATAAATATTAAATTCAGTGCTTTAGGTGGCACTTATATGCTTAAAGCTGGTTTGCAGCCATACAGAAAGCAAGACAGAGTCTCAGCTAGTGGGCAGATAATGCATTCCACCTGGAAGTGAACACTACTTCCACTCAAGAGTAAAGTCTCCAGTAAGTGGACTCTGGACATGAGAGCAATAAAAGACATAAAAAACTAAAACAATAAAACTACAAAGCCGAACATATGTGTTGTTGTGGTTTGTGGAGAAGAAAAAATGAAATCTTGATTTTGGATTTTGGGAAAAACTGCAGTGCACCAGCTTGAAAGCAGATCCACCCTGCTATTACCATTTTAGTTCTCTTACTGATGAACACCATGTTAATTCAGAAATAATGATACATTTCTTACTATTTTATATTAACAAACTTATAAAATTTGAACAGGATGTTAAAAACAAACGTGTCTCTCTAACAGAAGCATCAAAAGGGATGTAAAATGATAAAAACAACCAGTAGTTCCTTTTCTGAATAACATATTCTAACACACTTTATGAGTCTTCCTGCATAAGTTTGATGAAATCAAGATCACAACAATTTTATTACTGTGTGGCATTTCGGGATCATATTTACATTCACAAGCATGCACAAGACTGAGGAAAGTGTCAACAAGCGTAGCTGCGCAGGGCTTCCCAATAAAAGAAGCACATAATGCCATATGCAAACAATGCACAATCACAGCAACCGATAAATGTTATGGTTTTACAACCGTGTGTGTTTGTATAATCTCTGCTTTCTAAGAGACTACTTGTAGGCTTGGACTGATAAAGCCAATCGTCCGTCGTGAATATGAATGGCAGAAAGCAGAGACGAGGCAGGAGACGGCTCAGTATGGAAGCAAAAGAGACCAAAGTACCAACCTTTATATATGCAGACACAGATAAGACTACTATAGTGTTTTCAACTGGGAACACCTGGAGATTTTACCATCATGTAAGACAGGTGTTTATACTCTGGAGAGGCTTTCATAAGCCTAGATCAACAGACAAATACTCCAATGACCAGCATTTTAAAAAAATATTTGATTGTTCATTCAGCCTGTCTGTCTCTTTGAGACAGAGGTAATTATGCAGGCCACTGAAGCACTGCAGCAATGCTGACTGACACTAAAGCTTTGGCAGCAAATTGATATTTTCTGACAGAGGTTTTCACATGCTTATTCATGGCCTTTTCCCTGTTTGATATACAGCAAGGGGCCTGCAGGCCAATAAACCAACTAAAGACGCTAATGAAATTGGGTGGAAAGTAATTGAGGGTTTAGCCAGAAAAATGTAAAACTTGTTGACGGTACCATCGGTCGGTCATATGAGGATTCAGCTGCAATACAGAGAAAAAAAACTTATAGAAAAAAAACACGTGATTGTTGTGTTATTTTCTCTAACTCACTAACAGCTGTATGTTCTTATGTTCTTCTAAATCCTAAGTGGAGACGACTTTGTCTCCAATGACCCAGGGAACAGCACTCTATACTAGCAGAACCGCAATGCATTAGCCTCCATTTAACTCTGAGTGCTCCTATAGGAAATGGCAGCATATACTGTTGCAGCTACCACACTATAGAATCTCACAGTCCAAATGCAATTACAAGGAACCACACTTGATGGCTATCTCCAAGTACAATGGAGCTGCTTAGATTATGTGGTGCACTGGAGAGTGAATCTTCTCTTAAAGTGAGCAGGCTTAAAGGACTGAATGCAGTTATGGTTAGAGGTGTATGAATCTGAACTCATTTCAAACAAGACCACAATAGCATTGCGAAGGAAGTGGTTGGGCTGGGCTGACCGGCCAGCATTTACCCTGGAGTTACACACACAGTGGAAAGAAACGTTAAACCTGGACAAAACTTGACCATGAGACTAACAGAACAAATGCAAAGCACAGAAATGTGTCTGCAAAAACAGGGTTTATACAGGAATGAGTAACACTAATTTAATTCTTTTTAATGCTATTAGAAATCATTTTAATGCGTCAAGTACCCATGACTCATATATATATACATATACACACATATATGTATATTACTGGAAAAACACAGCAAAATCCTTCATGATCTTTACCATCGAGAGGCTGCAGCCATGGACCAAATTCCTCGTTTTTCAGCCACTTTTGGTAAAATTTGTATTTTCCCGTTCTCTAGCTTTTATTAGCTTTAGCTTTAATATATTGCGATTAGGGGTGGAACGGTTCACAAAATCCACGGTTCGGTTCACGGTTTCGCGGTTTTCGGTTCGGTATATGTTGATTGTTAGCCTGACATGTTGGTCATGTTGCTGTTAGCATAAACAAAACGTGTTGCACAATGGTGCACACTGTTGCACTTTTATCCACAACTTTCTCTCCGCCGTCATCGTAGGTCGCTCTAAATGTAAAGTGGTCCCATACAGCAGACCTATAAAGTGCTGCTGGCGCGTCTTCCAACTCCTCTTCTTTCCCACTCGCCAGTCAGACACAATTCTCCACAACAACTGATTTTTTTCTGCTACATCCGGCTACGCTGCTTCGCTTCTTCTTCTTCTTGTTTACTACTGGTGGTTGGCTTTGGTCGCAGTACCGCCACCTTCTGCTCTGGAGTGTAAACGCTTCGCCTATGAGAAAAAGGAGCAGCGCATGAACCGAACGAAACACACGCGAATCGAAGCAAGACAGTCGAACCGAACGGTTCGGACGGTTTTCATAAACCGTTCCATCCCTAAGTATGTATATATATATATATATATATATATATATATATATATATATATATATATATTTTACTGTAAAAACACGGTAAAATCCTTCATGATCTTTACGGTTGACAGGCTGCAGCCATGTCACGAATTCCTCGTTTTTTAGCCACTTGGTAAAATTTCTATTTTCCACATTCTCTAGCTTGTTTTCTCGAACATAAAGGTTTACGATCAACCGGAAGCAGTTACACGCAAATATATTGCGATATAACATATCTGACAAAATTGCTTTCATAAACTTTTTTTTTTTTTTTTTTTTTTTTTAAATAAAGCATTTTAAATGCCACAATAATCACATTTAAAGAATTTTAATGCCAATTAAGGCCTTAATTTAAGAAGTAATAATTTTATGACTTTTTATTATTTTTAATGACCCGTGGAAACCCTGAAAAAATATGCCTTTAGTTGTTCCATTCACAGTTTGTTAACCATTTGTTTTATGTAAGCTTTTAAGGTTGCTGTAATTAAACCTCTGCTTAAGAAACCGTCTCTTGACCCAGATGACTTGGTCAATTATAGACCTATATCCAATCTTCCTTTCTTATCCAAAATTCTTGAGAAAGTAGTTGCCAAACTAGTTTGCGATCACTTCCACCATAATGAACTTTTTGAAGAGTTTCAGTCTGGCTTTAGAGCTCATCATAGCACTGAAACACCTCGGGTGAAGGTTGCTAATAAT
>NW_015150486.1:488117-496922 GCF_000732505.1 Cyprinodon variegatus | reverse complement strand
CCTAAACTACTGTTTTCCTTTTTTTATCTTTTTTTTCAGTTATCAATTTGACTGTATGATCTGGTTGAACTGTAAAGTGCCTTGAGATGACATGTGTTGTGAATTTGGCGCTATATAAATAAACTGAATTGAATTGAATTGAATGTATGAAATCCCACTTGTGCAATATATAAAGTCAGTTTTAATCAATATTTCAATCCAATTTGTATGCTTTGGATTTACTGTTTTGTGGTTACATCTCCAGTACCAATAAAACCAAATCTATTCAGTACAAACCTTCATTTGTTGGTTTAAATCTAGGAAACATTCAGGAGGCCAGAACTCAAACCAATAACAGCCTCTAATTAAACCACAGAAGGAAACATCTAATGTTTTACAAGTTGCTAATATGCTTTACAAACACAGCAATCGTCAGGATGATGCAAACATCACTAAAATAGGGGATCTAAGAATATATTCAGCTTACTATAAAAAGGTAATACTGAGATACGTGAAAAATATTTTTCTAATATTTTGGCTAAACCTAAGATCCAGGATAAAATAAATAAAACAATTTGTATTTTTTTTCCCCCTTAATTAACAGTTTCTGAATTTCAGCCCTGGAGAGCCGGTGTCCTGCAGCTTTCAGATGCGTCTCCGCTTCCACACACCTGAATCAAGTAATCAGGTCTCTAGAGAACTTCTCTCAAACTGATTTAATTAAATTACATTTTTTAGCTCTCATTCCTTCACCTTTCATTAAATCAACAATAAAGACACTTTTGTTGGTAGGAAAAGAAGTCCAGAATGTACTGAATCCAGACAGCCTTTAGCTTTTCATAAGGTGATTAAAAAAAAACTTTAGAGGATGCTAGTCAAAACTGAGACTACAGCCTTCCCCAAAAGAACTACAAAAGATGCAGTACACACACAAATGCAGTGAATGGCTGAACCTCTTAGAAATAGGCAACACGTAAAGGTGTGTACATCTGCATTTGTCACACAGAGTACTAATACATTTCAGGGGTTGAAATTAAGGATTTTTACCACTTGCCCAAAGGGCAAGTGACTTTCACATTTAATTAGCCAAGAAACAATTTTTACTTGCCCAGTATAATGTCTGATAAATATAGTTCCTAATATTCCTTTTTGTATATATATCAATGAAATGTTTGTTTTTTTTAAATGTTTTTTTGTAATTCAGTAAGTTTCCAGGTTCCTGGTGTGTATATGCATGCGTCAGATAATGAACCCAAGCCTACATTACCGTGTTAACATGCTTTTCAATCCTTCCTGCACATTCTTTTCAAACTAAACTTTGGCTTTTTCAAATCCCGCGAGAATGTGTACAAAACATCAAAGATGGCGCCCGCAACGCTTGTGGGTCATTTTCAGCGAATGTCAGTGATTTTAAAGTAATTTTTAAGTGATAAATAGATCCCTAGGCCTTTAGGTTGTGTTAAAATGCTTCAAGTTGGTTTGTTGCCATACAGAAAATTCAAACTAAACACTTTTTCACACCATGGTTACAATAAAGTCCTGTAACAATGGACTCTGGGTAAGCAAGGTTTAAAAAACTAAAAGCTTGGGATGAAACATCTTCAAACTTCGGGGGTAGTGCAGAAAAAAATTGAAATAAAACTGTAATTTTTGTAAAAAAAAAAATAAAATAAAAAAATAATCACAATTTAGATTTTTGGCAAAATAGTTCAGCTCTACTGGATATTATCCAGAGTCTTTAGCGCAAGGATATTTTCATTATATTGTTACTTAAATTATGCTGTTAACATAAAGACACCTCCATGGTTTTATCTTCTGCCATGTTTGCACTTTCAACATGCACAACATTCACAATATCCTGGTATAAGACATGATGTTAGCAGTTTTTTTTCATTATTAGACTTAACACAAGGACATTTCAAAGGAAATGCGTAAATGGATTGGGAGATACTCACCACCAGTGGTGGACCACCGGTCAGTGGTCTATAAGACCAGTGAACAGACATCTTACTGGTTGGTGGGCTTGTAGAGGTGAATGTGCACGGCAACATGACCGTATCCCCTTTAGATGCATGGACCTCTGCTGGAGTGGTTACGTGGATGCCGGAAACTTGGGAAAGGCCTGGAGATGAAATTATGCAAGATCACAATGATGACTTAAGTTAAATTGGAAATGAAATATAAATGATAGAAGCTGCTTTGCTTGTTTAGGAGTAACACAGAAACTAAAGTAGGAAATACAACTAAGAGTGACTTTTGGGTGGCATTTCATCTACTTTTATATGAAGAAAAAGGATCATATCTAAGGAGAGCTGGCAGCTTTAGTGCATTAATTGTGGTTATTAAAAAGAATCTGCATTTTTTTAGCTTAAAAATAATGTGCTACTGCGCTGAAGGGAAATATCTGCCCGAGTGTGGAAAGGACACACATTAATGCTCTTTAACACGCACAGCGACATCCTCCTCTGGCTCAGAAACCGATGACCGACAAGGTCCTTTAAGAGCGTAATATATGTGAATACATTATCGAACCAGAGTACAGTTGCTTTCAGAGATCAACTAGCACCACAAGAGTTCGGCTGGAGCTCTAATAGTGCACATTAGAGTTGGATTGTGATATCACCCCGACCCTAACAGAACTAAAGCTGCAGGTGTAAAAAAAACAAAAAAAACACCTATTTAAGTAATCATCCAAATTTTTCATATGGTTTTATTGTCTTTTTTTTTTTTTTAAGTAGCTCAAGATTGGTCTGATATATTTAATCTCTCACAGGAAGCAGTGTTGCTGTTATTCTTCTAAATGTTTGGAAGTTGGTCTGAATTCCACTTTTTGTTAAATAAAAAAGGTTAGTTTGATTCTCATTAAAGACTTAAATATTCTACACTGCGAGTGTAGAACTGCCTTGATATACATAACCATATTTTAAACATGCAAATGTAACTGTGATTAACAGCAATTAACTTTAAAGCCTCTGCAATAAAAAAAAAAATTTAAATTAATTTGACAGCCCATCTAAACTTTTTATTTTAATGGAACCACATAAGCGGCCACACTTTCTCACCAGAAAGGAGTGTCTTATTGCATTCGACAAGCCTGTTCAACATCTGCACATGAAAGGTCTTTAATATGAAGGGTGTCAAGCAAAAACTTTGCTGTTTGCTTGTTGCTACTATTAGGGCAAGAAAAGATGTGTTGTTTCGGGTCAGCCCACCTTTCCGTCTCCGCTCTCGCAGCATAAGATTTATGCTCTAAAATTGCAGATCTTGGTAAAAAGAGAAGAACCCTTTTATTTTGTTTTGGTTTTACTTCATAAAAGATGCTTCTCAGAAGGCTGTAATTCCCACTCAGCTCATCTTGGAGTCTTGTTGATGCATGCATGTGGTGACTCCAACAACCTTAGAGATCAGCAGGCAGGTTTTGATTTGCACCAGACTTGGAATGTGCTGGAGGATGGACCTCCATGTGGCTTAAAAACATCAGCACTTGATGATTGTTGTAGTACAAGTCGACAGAATTGACAAATACTCCTAAATAAATGTCGAAAAGTCTTCAGAAAAACTGAGAGAAAAGTCAGTTTGCTTCCAGTTTTAGACCGTTTTGTGCTCGCCATGACCCGATGACTGAGACAGGCATTGTTGCCAAAAAAGTTGAGAACCAGACGCACTCAAAGAAACCTCACATCAGATGTTTTGTAGAGAAGGGTTAGGAAACCTAAAGTCGATAAACTTAATACGACTTTATGAAATTCCTGTTGAAACCAACTGTTTTTTCTCTCTCAAATGTTGCTGTAGCAAATCATTTAGCTTTATTACTAATTTTGGAGCTGCCATTTCTGATGAATATATTTGCATTTCCAAGTCATTCCATTGAAATAAGGAAGAGCAAATAGCCTGTAATAAATTAAGCCAATCTTAGGTTTTAATGAACTCCAGTCGTCATGATAAGAAAACCCAAACCCAAAGAGAGGATATGTACGGAAGAGGATTAGTGTGCAAAAAAAAAAAAGAGAGTGAACTGATTTTTACATTTTATTTCAGTTTAATATGGGAAAAAAGTCAGAATTCTGAGTTTAAAGTCAGAATTCTGACTTTTTTCTCAGAAGTCTGACTTTTTTCTCGGAATTCTGACTTTTTCCTCGGAATTCTGACTTTTTTCTCGGAATTCTGAGTTTAATCTCGGAATTCTGACTTTTCTCTCGGAATTCTGACTTTTCTCTCGGAATTCTGACTTTGATCTCAGAATTCTGACTTTAATCTCAGAAGTCTGACTTTTTTCTCAGAATTCTGACTTTTTTCTCAGAATTCTGACAGCTAACAAACATGTTAGCATCAAGCCATAGTCATGTCTGTTTTAGAGACTAGCTCTCTTGTTTTAATGACCTTCTGCTCCTCCATTAATGAGGGGACGCCTCGGGCATGTAAAAAGTTGCCTAATTCCGTCATTTTCCACCAACGTGTCACTGGCCACCTCAAATAACTCACATCTTTGTCAGTGAAGCTGAGTGCTTCCACATCTCTTCCTTCATGGTGCTCGTCTATATTAAGATCCAGAATTCTAAGATTAAAGTCAGAATTCTGAGAAAAAAGTCAGAATTCTGAGAATAAAGTCAGACTTCTGAGACTAAAGTCAGACTTCTGACCTTTTTTCCCCATATTAAACTGAAATAAAATTTAAAAATCAGTTCACTTTTTTTTTTTTTTCAGTAGCCCTAATCCTCTTCCGTAGATATGAGAGCTGTTGAGATGAATCAGATTTTTCTACAAAGACCCCAGGGTGAGCGAGTAAACAACACCAACAGAACGGTTTCCTCTTAAAAGATGAAACCAAGCAGAGGCCCATTTTAAGGGAAACACTCTAGACCTCAGCGACATGATGGACACGGATAATGTGGTAATTGGAGGTTTCACAGGAAGTCTGGCAGATCATTAGTTATCGTTGCACTGACACCAACTGTCTGAGCATTTTGGGGTTTTGAAGGGATAAGAACTAAAATGAGAAGTCAAAAAAGATAGAGAGGGATCCTAATTATAATTTAATACAGTCTATGATTTTTCCTGAAATACTACAAGTTGATAGAATTTATTTTATGATTAATGCATGTGCTTGTCAAACCCTAATAAAACCTGGCTATTATGTGCTAAAGCTAATAATTTCCTAAGCAGTTTATCTAATTAAAACAAGATTTGCAAATGAAATGGGAGTTTATGGACAGAGCAGATTATACTCAGAGAGCTCTCTCACTATGCATTTGGAGTGTTCTTGACCCAGAACACTGTATTATTTTTGATATAACTGGGGCCAGTGATCATCTCCTCATTTTACTAACATGCATGATGTAGCGATGTGGTGATGTGGCAGGCTGTGTATAAAATGCTTCTTTTACTGGAATTCTGGGCCGACTTTCTAAAGAAGTGAGCCCGGAGGTAAGCGCTGCCATCTAATCTGAGCCATTGATCTGGTCTGAGTAAGATTACAATTTCTCTCAAAACCTGGTGTTATGTCTCAAAGAAATGTAATACACAAACCTTATAAAGGGTTATTTAAAGTGTTTTCTTAGAGGGATTTCTTCTCAGGAAAGAATCGGGGAGAAAAAGCCTAAAGATGTAAACTTGGAGCTTTCCTTTAACACAGTCTTGCATAAAGTAACAATCAGTACGGTTTAAATGGTGAATTTTGATACCTATATAGCACTTTTTCAGGTCAGGGTACTCTAAACTGATTCGCCCTACATAGAGTCAGTCACACACTGATGGGGACAGACCTCATGGAGGCCACAGCTGCCCTGGAGCTCACTGAAAGAATGGAGGCTGCCATGCACATACGCTGCAGATCTATCTGACCACCATCATTTGGATGCTTTATATCCACTGGCAGTTCCTGATTCCAATCACCATTTGATTTTTATAAACAGTAACTGCACAACCCCTGTGGCTGCAGTGTCTTGGAAAACATTCATACTCATTTTTGTCTATCAAACAAAAATATGCATTGGATGTGTATTCGGCCTCCTTTAACCCTCTTTCCTCTACAAGCCACTGGGATGGCCAAAACTACTCAACTAATCTACTAACCAATAAACTTCCTCAGCATCAAAAGACCAGGAAAGTTCAACACCCTGTCAGTGCCTCCCTGTCACGACTTAATGATGTTCTGACCAACTGGCCTCCATCTTCACTCAGACTTTCAACAAGCTTTTATACCTCATGCTACAAATAGTACACCACCCTTCCAGTCCCAAAGAAGGTCATCATTACAGAGTTAAATGACCGGTATGGAAGGATTAGAGAGACATCACATGTTCCATGTTGGACCAAAAGGAGTTTAATAACCAGGTAAGGTCAACAGATGAGCATTTGACCTGGGACTACACTCTATCCTACATCTGGAACATCCAGGGATGAACAGCAGGATCCTGTTTGTCGACGTCAGCTCCGCCATCAACACAGACATCCTAAACCAGAATCTCCCCCAGTTCTCCTCCCACTGCTCTCTGTACAAAAATGGCTGTATCCAATTGGACTTGTAGGGAAATATCTAATACATGTATGTCCTGAGGACATGGTTTAAAAACCACTGTTGTAAGGGAGAGCAGCACGTCAAAACTAAATGAAAAGACATTTATTATGAATATTGTGGCAATAATTACACATTATTGTAAAGAAGCAGCATAAAACAAGTCATCTACAGTGCATACAGTCAGGGAGGATTTACCATTAGGCAATACTAGGGCCCCAAGTTCCTGGGAGCCCCATAAAACTCTGTTTACATGTATGGTTAATACCACTATTCCTTATTTGTACACATTATGTTTTTGATAAAAATCCTTTCGCTAAAATGCCATCAGGATGCTTATAATATTAGTGTGTCTCAGCCCCCCTCAGTGTCCACCATATTGGATCAGTCCATTTGCTGCGCATGTTCAGAAAGGTCCAAACAGACAGCAGCAAACCATTTGAAAACAAACAATGCAAAGAGCAGTGTTGCCAACTTAGCACCTTTGTTGCTATATTTAGTGACTTTTCAGACCCCTCTAGTACTTTTATTTCTAAAAAGTGCCTAGCGCAAAATCGAGTGACTTTTTTTTTACTGGAGACTTTGGTGACAACATCTAAAAGCAGCAAACTCTGCTCTCCAGAGCAAGTAGATTGGTAACCCCGCCTCCTGCTCTCCTCTATCTTGTCTGCTGTCATGATTCATGCAGCTATTATTTCATCCAAATGAAAAATGGCGAACAGATAAGCAGATCATGACTTGTCTACAGCGAAAAGAAGGACCGGGTTATTTACTTTTGCAGTCACCTTTTTGGAAACACAGGAAGGAGCAATCAGCTAAGTGAACTTAGTGCCTGGAAAAAATATTTCATTGCTTTTGAGACAGCATGAAAACTCAGCTGAGTACAAAATATAGAGAGTAAAACAACAAGAAAAGGGACAAGAAGAGAGGGACAAAACCTAGAACAAATAACGTATGTCTAGGATGACCAGAAGTCTTCTTTTATCCGGACATGTCCTTCTTTTCAGACCATTTTGGTCGACTACAGTGCAAACACATAGTCCAAACAGGGAGCCAGCGGGGGACTGAGGTACTGAACCTGACCTGGTAACAGTAGCCTGGACACCTGCGTCCCCAGCCCCCTCATCCGGCTGAGGACGGGTGGCTCATGGCTCTTTGCTGAGTCAGTACTCCTTTTCAGAAACCCAAATCTGGTCACCCTAAATATGTCTATTCTATTAAAATTTCTCTATCTGCATAATAGGTCTTTTTTATGTGTCATCTTCTCAATTCAGAGGGCCCCCTGCCTGTCTTTCCCTAGGGCCCCTAATTTCCTAAACCCGCCCCTGCATAGAGTAGCAATCAGAGCTATAACTCAGTGACTGTTATATTATTTCATGTCTCCTAACATTAAATGGTATTTATTTAATCAAAAGGCTTCTCCAAGAAATAGATAAGTTCAGCATTTGAAGCCATTATCCAGCTTTATGTAGAGACGCCAAAGTTTGGCCTATAAAGGAGAATATATATAATACTACACACCAATAAAACTCACTATAACGCTTTTTTCCCCACCAGTTAGATTTAAATACGTGTTTAATGTTACATTTTATCCAACAAATCGTGCAAGTAAAGCGCCCCCTTCCTGGACAGTTTGAAATGTTCTTTTTAAAGACAAACTTATGATGTTTTATGGTTATTTGGTTCAAACAGGCAGCTTTAAATGTAAAAAACAAAACGCCTCCTAAATTATAGGTATGAACGCGATACCAAAAGCAATTAATGTCCTCTACTCTTTGAGTTTAGGTAGAAAGGTATAGGCCATGAAGAGCTCGCCTTTCGGCTGTTGAAATATTTACTGCGACATGGCAGCCGAACGGACCGAGGCCCAGTTTACTCACCGAAACAGCCGAACAAATAGAGCAGCAGCACTACATTCAGAGCCGTTTGTCCTGCGACCATTCGACACATTATTGGTATGAAAGGAGGGTCCCTTTCGGTGACGATTTAAAAAAAAAAGTCCTCAAAGTTGCGTCAAAAGTTGAGTAAAATTCCGCCCATGAGTCAGTTTGGTCCCCGCCTGTCTACCTGTCGGACAGGTGGATCAGGAAGTGGAGCTTCAACTCGGAGAGAGGAGGCAGTCAACTCGAAACTACTGTAACAACGAGGAAAAAACTTATGGTGGTAGTCAGATTCTAGGTTTAACACAAAAGTTAGTGTTTTAGAAGGAAGATGGAAATAGTCACATAAAACTGGAATTACTGTGGTTTGGTTAAGTTTACTCAAAGTTCAAGTTTACTCAAAGTTCTTTTTAAAGGGAAACAAAGTCACCT
>NW_015150486.1:482246-487029 GCF_000732505.1 Cyprinodon variegatus | reverse complement strand
AATCCCAGAATTCTGATTTTAATCTCAGAATTGTAATTTTTTTCACAGAATTGTGACTTTTTTCCCCCCAGAATGCTGACTTTAATCTTAGAATTTATCTTATATATGTAGAATCTCCCTAAACATCAAATGTACAATTCACAGAGACATTACTCTTCCATCAGTGCATACGCCTTGTATTGTTTCTGCAAACCTTTGCTACGTCTTGCCATGTCAAAATAATAAAGCATGATTTCACTGGAATTTTATGTAATTTTTTCAAACTTAGATAAGGTTTTGTATAAATATAAAATGCGTAAAATACGGAAGAGGATTAGGTCCACTGAAAAAATAAAATTTTTATTTCTGTTTAATATGGGAAAAAAGTCAGAAGTCTGATTTTTTTTTCTCAGAATTCTGACTTTTTTCTCAAAATTCAAACTTTACGCTTAGAATTCTGACTTTTTTTCTCAGAATTCTGACTTTAATCTCAGAATTTTGGATCTTAATGTAGATGGGCACCATGAAGGAAGAGATGTGGGAGCACTCAGCTTCACTATCAAAGTTGAGAGTTTTCTGGGAGGGCCAGTAACACATTGGTGGAAAATGATGGAATTAGATGACGTTTTACGTGCCCAGGGGTCCCAGTGATGCTATTTCATTAATGGAAGAGCAGAAGGTGATTGAAAGAGAAGAGCTAGTTTAGTCTCTAAAACAGACTACGGCTATGACATGTTGCTAACATGTTTGTTAGCTGTCAGAATTCAGTCAGAATTCTGAGATTAAAGTCAGAATTCTGAGATTATTCTGAAGAAAAAGTCAGAATTCTGTGCTGCTTCTTTTTCTTTCTGTAGTTTCTTGTTTTTACTATGTAAAGTTAACAAATATTACACTCCTGAGAATACAGAGTGGGATAAAGGTGACAACCACCAGGAGCATGAACAAATAAAAGCAATTGTAATGGTATAAAAGGGGGAGAAAGATATGAGTAAATCTAAACAAATGTATAAACATATGTTTAAAATTTATATATCTGCAAATCTCTTATATTCAACAATAAAAAATACTTTGTCTCTTAATTATCAATATAATCTGCAAATAATTTTATAATAAATTCATAATTAACTGGAGCAGCAAATATACCAAAATAAAAAAAATAAAAATATTCAGAACTGCTGAATTGGCATAGTTTTAGTCTCACTTGGTTTGAATTTTGTGTAAAATCTTTGGGGAATTTTTACTATCTAATTATTGACTGAATAATTGAAAAAAAAGCAACAAATTAAATGATTATCCTTACATATTGTAGTTATTCAATGCTACTATTTTGATGTGAATAAATCATTACTGTGTTTTAAATTTCAGTTTATGGTAATAAAGTAGCAACCATATGACAAATTATTTAAGACATTCACTTGACAGTATCACTGCTGCCCCCCTCTGGTTTAGAGGAGAACTGCTTTTCCAGAGGGGGTGAATTACAGCCACAATGCTTGGGCATGGCCACCCCTGGCCACCCATCTATCTCTGCCCCTGCATCTGGGTGATATCTTGCATATGGGTTTTAATTCTCATGTATGTCTCGTCATCATTTCAGCCAGTTGGGCGGTCTGGCTTTTAAAAACAGTTGGCTTGATGCAAATATACTGCACAGATAGACATTGTCCACAATTACACTAAAATAATACAAAAGTTCAGCATCATTACAGTTTCTACTAAAATAAAAGATGAAATCTGAACTATTTGTCCGTCTCTTCCACACTTATGGTTAAGAACAAGGTATTTTATGTCATTATTTCCCATATTTATTCAATTTGGTCACTTGATCTCTAGATGATGTTAAAGTATGACACCAACAGAGGCGGATCTATAGGTGGGCTATGAGGGCCAAGTCCCTCTCCTGTTGTAGAACCATGCCCCTCAGCTGCTCTCCCTACTTTTATATCTTTAAAATTCTTGTGATCACTAATCCTTTGTTTGTCCAAAGTGCCGTTGCAGCTTTCAAGTTAAACATTAATATTCAAAAACGAAATAATAGATAGTAATGCATATTATATATATAAAAAATAGCTATGTTATATATATATTTGTTAAAATAAAATATTTTCTGCAGAGAGACCAAGATTAATAAATGGAACTGCTTTTATGACCTTTGTAAATGTTGGTCTTGGTATCATTTAAAAAAAATATTCTATTAAATTTTATCGATCCATCTTCTGTTACGCTTATCCCAAGTGGGGTCGCGAGGGGTGCTTAGCCTATCTCCAGTCGTTTAAGGGAGAGAGGCGGCGTCCACCCTGGACAGGTCGCAAGTCCATTGCAGGGCAACACAGAGACAAACAGAACAAAAACCATTCGCACTCACACTCGAGGAGAATTTAGAGAAGCCAGTTAACTTAACAGTCATGTTTTTGGACTGTGGCAGGAAGCCAGAGTACCCGGAGAGAACCCACGCATGCTCAAGGAGAACATGCAACTCCATGCAGAAAGACCCCAGGCTGGGAATTGAACCCAGAGCCTTTTGCTGCGAGGTGGCAGTGCTACCCACTGTTCCACTGAGCAGCATCAACACTTTATCATTCTATTAAATTAATATTTAAATACTAAATGTTTCTAGTTTTTCTGACAAAAATATGAGCGATGAGATTGAGATTTGGGAAAGAATGATAGAGAGACCATGAGGGTCACAGGTGATTAAGAATGCTGAATGTTAAACAGGTTCAGAAATGAGTGAGGATGGGGAACATAATGTCGAAGTGGTGAAAATAAAAGGATTTCAGAATGAGAGAGGGAAAATAAATTAAATTAAAAATAAAATAAGTTAATGCAGAGGAAACTAATGACGAGAAGGAAGGCAAAAAGTCAAGAAATATAGCAAATAAAACTGGACCACCTGGTATGTATTTTTTCTCGGTATAAAACCTAATGCAGAGATATCAGATTTGAATCTCTTTGTGAGGTGTTGTGCTTACCAGCACAGCCATTGCCATCCTTAGAGTAAAAGAGAAAATCAGGGATCGATCACTGGCACCCTGTATAAACATTGGATCCTACTTATGTAAAATGTTCTTGATCTGCCAGAGCTGGTCTAAGGTTAAGTTGCAGGCAAAAAATCAATTGTTGCAATATGTGTTAACATTGATACAGACATGTTTTGGACCAATGAAATGCAATGACGTGTATGACGCCAACCAGAGGCCGAAGGATGAAGCACAACTTACATTGCTGCGCTGGTTTCAGCTGGAATACCGCCTATTTCTTTTCGAAAAACAAGAAAAAGTACACAATATTTGCTATTGTGGATGGGAAGATGTGTGTGTGTTCCTGCCGACAAGATATGCAAAGAATTTGATTTATCAGTAAAAATTCACAAAGTAACATAAAAATAATACTTGAAGTTCAGAACTTGCTACCTTTGTCTGAAAATAAACATTACGTATAAAGCAAGCAGAGCAGATTAAAACAATCAATTAAATATTTTAATAAACAGTGTACTTTACTCATGATAAAATCTCAGGAGTACAGAAAACAGACAATATTCTTGGAGCTTGTTAGAGCAGCAAAAACAGACTGACCTCGCTTGTTTATGCTCAGGGAATTTCTGGGACAAACTCCCCAGTGAATGCATAACAGGAGCCTCTACAAACACAGCCTGTATGACAGAAACAAAAATCGCCTTGGAGCTTGTAAAATCAGATGCAAGCAATGTGTTTCAACCTTTAGAGCTCTGTTTATACAGTTTTTTCTCCAAAAAAAATTAAATTGGGGTTACAGTACTTGTTACATCAGCCTGCCAAAACCCATTAATTTCAATTTAGAAGCAGTTTGTCCCTTGTGGAGTAATAGGTCGTGATTAGATGTTCTTTTTACTATAGTTGAGTTCATAAAGACAGACAGATCCTGTCTTCTAACAACAAGTTCGGGCCTCTGTTGACATTTACTTTGGCATAAGACAACTGAAACAGCAATATCTTGCAGTTTAGCTAACAGTGTGTGCACAGGACCTCTGTGGTAAATTCAATAGAATATATACAGGCTGGTGTTGTAAGCTCTAATGGTGTTAAATCTGTGGGACATTTCCATTTAAACATGGATAATATACAAGGGATATTGGTTGAGCTGTGGTGATTAATGGTAGTTGAATGATCGCTAAATCAAATTCTCTTAAGGGCCTAATAAAGCTCTTTAAGATCCAGTTGCATGTGTGGTTTCAAAAATAAACCCAAACAATCTTTAATATAGTCTCCTCAGCCATGTTATCCCCTTATGATTCCCCTATTTGCTGACCTTATCTCACCACCCCGTCTCTTTATATTAGGCAACAGATGATCTATTGGGACTCCCCTGGATTTCAAGACAGACTCCTCCACTATCCCTGTCTGCAATCTACTGGTTGTTCCGATGTAATTATGTCTAAAGGGAGAATGTTTTTTTTTTTTTTTTTTTCTAGCCTCCATTAGTTTACTTTCTCATGGGGTGCAATCCTTTATCTCTCTATTTGTTACTTCAGCAATCCTTTGAAGTTTATCTATGTCTTTTTGGTCATAGTTTATTTTTACATTGGTCACATGTTCATTTCCTCTAAACTGACAAAGGATGAAGTCCTTTCATGGCACATAACAGAATATACAAGGAATGCATCTTTTTGTAAATTGTTTCAATATTTGATATTCTATGTAGTAAAGTTCTGCTCTGGAATTTGTCATATGATAAATAGATATAAGGTAGAACATTGTGCAATATCTTAATTTCCAAGATGGATCGTTCCAGTCCTGGATCTTTTAAAGTGCTAAAAACTGCAGAG
>NW_015150486.1:476992-481640 GCF_000732505.1 Cyprinodon variegatus | reverse complement strand
AGAAAGAAACAACGAAAGAAAAATGTCTGAGGACTTCAGTGTTGAGGAAGAGCATGATTTCTTTGGAGTAGCTGCTTTACTATGTGAACACTTCTTTGCAGATGATATACAGCTATTTTATTGCCGAATGTGAGATCTCTGTATTTTATTCATGATTTATATCTTATCAACTGAGGTTAGTTTTGGATCACAGATGCAGGGGATGACTCAAACCTTTCGGCTCTTCACTACAACAGACCGGAGTCATACCATCATGGTATCATATAAAGCCAGAGTCTCGCTACCCATATCCTTGCTTTCATGAGTTAGCAAAATAGCAGTACAGCTTCTTCTGGCAGAGAACCTTAAAATCAAAGGAGCTGACCCTGATCCAGACTATTTACACAGTAAAAATCATGTCTTGGACACACTGATAGGAAGGGTTGCCAACTGCTCCCTGTTCCCCCCAAAAAAGAAAGCAATCCAGTAATGTGGATGACAATGCCTGAACAGGGGGTTTCTCTAAAAAGTATTTTCAAGCAGTGTGCAAAAATAAATTAAGATGATCTGCAAAAAGTAACCATGGGAACTGCCTTCTTGACATGGGCCATATTCACACGAGGCAAGATAAGGCTAAACCGTGAGGCTATTTTGCTTTTAAGCTGCGTATCCAAACAGAACTGGCATTTTGGAAGAGCATAAACAGCAATATCTAAAACCAGGTCCAACAATGAAAAAAAAAGAAAGTTAAATGTCTCAGTGTGTAAATGCAAGCTACATCTTTATTTTATTTTTAACACTGACGTTGAAGCTCAACCTACCTTTGTAGCCAACACATGTTCTGGAGTGTCTTCATGGGTTCTGTATAGACTTGTGTGGATGCAACTTTCCTTCTGGCTGGGGCTTTGTCTGTCAGGCTTATTGCACACCCCTGTGTGCAATAGCCTTTAGGGTTTCAGGCTCCATGGCTGTATACAGAATCTCCTATAAACCTCCTGGGGCTTTCATACTATGGCTGCTAGAGAATTTACAGGGAATCTCTTTAAAATATTTTGAACTTTGCGAAACTGCATTAGCCAGAGAGAGAGAACATGCAAACTCCTTAAAGAAAGACCCTGGGCGGGGAATAGAACCGGTTCTCTCTCTTGCTGCAAGGCAACAGTGTAGCTACACAGTGCAGCTCCCATTATAAAATCTTTATAGGTTTTGCTTTCAATGTTTGCATTGTATACAAAAATATATTTGTATATCCGTAGGATACTCCCTCTTTTGTAATGGTTGGTATCTTTATTTTTTCTACTCTTCCTTCTTATTACTTGCAGTTAAAGAAGAAGACTTTTAGGAATCATTCTGTATTTTCTTTTTTTTTTATCTCTCCTTTATTCTTTCTTTCTCTTCCCCTTAATTCGTATCCCCCCTCAATTTCTCACCTCCCTCTCCATCTGTGTGTCCAATGTTTTTTTCCGAACACCACTTCTAATAAAGTTTCATACACAATTATCAAGAGGAGCCTTGTGGTAACCGCCATAATGGTGAAAGCAAATCGGTTGGACTATTATCCAGCACTGGGACATCAATTCTCAGTCCTATATAGACAAAGCTCCATAAATAGCACTGAGTCCTGTGGAAAAATTAGTGCTAATAGAAGTTAAAAGTTTCCTTATTCATTTTTCAATTTCTAACTATGAATCAAAACCACGTAAAAATCAACAATCCAATCATAATAATATTATGTAACAGTTTCAAACCTCTATTTTTGAATTGGTGCTGGGTAATTTTACCTTCCTAGGGTTCCTTTTAGCACACTGCAAAAAAATGGAAATCTAAATAAGTTATTTTTGCTCAAATTAAGTGCATTTTTTCTTGAATTGAGTAGGTAAGTGAGAAACTTTGCCAATGGAACAAGACAATTTATATTTAATATATGAAAAAAACAATTGCTTTGTCTTATTTCAAGTGTATATTATCTAATTATCTTATTTTAGGAGTAAAAATACTCATCCCATTGGCAGATTATCTTATTTACCTGCTCAAATTAAGGGTAAATAGACTTAATTTAAGACATTTTTACTTATTTCTAGATGTTTTTGCAGTGCATAACTTCTTTCTAAATAAGTATTGCATAAGCTGTGTTGTGCAATGTGTTTGGCTATAGACTCTTGCCATAGTTTGTAATCTCTTTCATGCAAACAAACTATAGCTTGTGACGTATTGTATGTAAAGAAAAAGGCTCCTCTGTTCGGTTATAGTCACAGGTTCTCACTTACAGCAGCAGTCCCCTCATTGACAATGAAGGCTTTGCTCTGTTCACTTGCTTTCTGGCATGTCTGAATAACAAACAAAAAAAAACTTATTCTGCTTTCAGTGTTGAGGGGAGACTAATGTAGGCGATTTATATTGCAGGGAAACATAAGATGGATGTGTCCATTGTAGATAAAGAAGCAAGGTGGAAGCTATTCTGTCTTTTATTGCTTTAAATACACTGAAAAGGTGATGATATCTTTGCCACTATTCAGTTCATGTATGAAAGGTCTCACATACACATGGGAGGAACAAAAGCCAAAGCCGTCTCTCCACCTTTTACATGAATGCAAAACATTGTCTGAACCTTTCTGCATTAAACTGCTGCCCTGAACAGGAATCCGGTTGAGTCATATTTTGCACACCGGTTATAATTTATCTGTGTGAGACATGTCCTGCCAAGCCCATGTTTTTGTGTGTTTTCTGTGTGTTTAGACATGTGCAAAGGAATTTGATATTAGATTGCTGTGCCAGGTACAGCCCATCCCAAGGTGCAGAGACCAAAGAGAAATTACTAAATCGTAGTTTTACATTAGAAAAACAGCATCATTTCCTTCTTTCTTCATTTCCACAGCTGTGCTTATCATACATACATCTGACATTTGAATCATAGATTTTTTTTTAGAGAAAGTTTAATCTTGGTTGCCATAACAAATACTACATGGAGAAAGGTTGAGTCACGAAGAAAAAAAAATAGTAAAGAACACTTCCCTAAGGAGTTGTAGAGAACATTGCCTCTGCTGCAAACTAAGCTACATTTCTCTATTTACAGTGCAGTGAAGTATTTTCCATCTTACAGGTTCCTCTTTTTCTTGTTATTTCAGACATTTTGAGAGCTGATTAATGACAACCTGAGGAAATTCAAAATGTATTTTTTAAATAATATCAGTTATTAATAGGGATGTAAATCACACCCATCAAAGCGATTCGATTTAGTACACTGGAAAAAATCCAAATCTAGATCAGTAATTTTTTCTCAAAATAAGTGCATTTGTTCTTAAATTGAGGAGGTAAAAGAGACATTATGCCAATGGAACAAGACAATTTACCTTTATAATAAGACAACAAAATTGCATTGTCTTATTTCAAGTGCATCTTATCTAAATATCTTATTTTAAGAGTAAAAACACTCATTCCATTGGCAAATCATCTTATTCAAATATTCAAATTAAGGGTAAATACACTTAATTTAACAATGTTTGTACTTATTTCTAGGTCGTTTTTTTTCCCCCAGTGTATCAATATCCTGACCCAACGATTCAATTATTTTTGGATACTCAAGAACACACCACGATATGATTCAATTCAATTTAATGGTAATTCTTTTTTAACTTACAGCATAGACAACATTTCAAATTTGAAATAACCCTCCTGAAAAAATTAAAGCAATTGCCACTCTTCCTTATTAAACCATGACTTAGTTGTGAATAGCCACCTTTTTCTGGAAGCTGATTTCATTCTCACATACCACAACCCAGCCTGATTGGTGGATAATCATAAAAAAGAAAAAGAAAAAAAGCTTTAAGGCTACTTCCTTTCTGGCAACAGGAAGTAGGCTAAAATATCTGAAATCAAAACAAAGTCACAAACAGATTAGAAAAAAAGTCATTGTCATCCATCAGTTTGAAAGCGATGCAATAAAGCAATTTATAGTTTTGAGATTCCAGAGAAACACAATAAGAGCTACAATCTATGAAGAAAAATGAAGAAAACATAACTAGTTGGGAACTATCCTAGGAAAGCCAGCCTATCAAAATTACTCCAGGAGCTCATCAATACTGCATTAGGAGAGAACCCAAACCAGCATCTCATTTACTGCATGCTTTATTTGCTTAAGGTCAGTGCTGCTGATTTAACAATAAGTAAAAAAAAAAAATAAAACTGATTCCAGGATCCGAACCACAGCTAAAGCCAAAAATACCACTGATATCTGCTTATATGCTCAAAATCTGCTAAAACAAACCCAGAAAAGTAAAACCCTACAGCCAACAATGGAGCTGGTATAATGGGGGTTGAGATATCTTTGCAGTTTCAGCTCCTGGAAGACTTGTTGTAAATTACAGAACCAGGAAGTCCTGCTATAAAATCCATCCAACCATCCATTTTTGACTTTAAGCTCAAGCTCACCTGAGTTTGGCAGCAGAACAATGATCTGATCACACTACGTAAATATAAGTCCATTACTGTATGAAAGACTTTTGATTTACTCTCCAGCCGAAGCTCCTACCTGTGACGGTAAATAACTCAAGGAGCTCAAGAAGTAAAACAATAACTACCTAAATGATGCATGCCGTATATAAAGGCCTTCCTTGTCCTGCACTTCCTTGTGACGGTTGGCCTATGGTGCAATTTTATATGTCTTCAAACT
>NW_015150486.1:474272-476210 GCF_000732505.1 Cyprinodon variegatus | reverse complement strand
TCCACCGAATCAAACAAACCCTGGAAGACCAACACACAGACTGGAGTCAAAGAGTCTCTTCTTCTCTAGAAACGTGAGTGGCAACAATTCCTCTCCTTCAAGATTAACAACTCCAATTTCCCACTGAGCCTGAATCTAACACTCTGTCTTCCCCTCGTCTTCCAGTTTCCGGCTGAGCAGCGTTCGGAGAAACTCTGCACTGAACTCAAAGAAAACATTTCAATAAAACCCGTTGAACTTTTACTCTGTGTGTCTCTGTTTGGCTTCACTGCATGTGGGTCCGAGCCTTAGATAAAATCATGACACTAATGTTTACCGTCTTATGTGCATTGTTGCCAGGTTGGGATGTTTCCCAATCAAAACCAATAAGTGCGGCGGTGTAGATGGAAAAAATGCCAGGGCCAAAAATCGTTCCCAGTCCGAGCCTGCCTGCAACTCATCATTTTTGCCCTAACTGCCTACAAAAGGTGCAGGCATAAAATTCTTTATCTTACCTCAGGGTATCATTCAAATAACGGCATCACAGAAGGTACATTCCTGTGCTTTTCCCGGTCTCTTGGACAATATCCTGCAAAGAAATTTTCTCTGGCTAAATGTTACTTAAATTAAGGGAGATCTTACTCAGACAAAGGTCAACGTGTCTCGTTAAGGACTGGAATCTTCATGAGTTGAACACCTTAACTCTGTGCCAACACTGCATCTCATCCCTGAACCTCACCAGCACATCACGCATGATCAGAAAAATCAGAAACAAAATGGCAGAAAAAAACCTTTTACTCTATATTAATTTCTCTGATAATTTGCTCCCAATCTTACTGGTAGTATTCTTTTTGAGGAAAATGCTTTTACTTCTGGAAAATTCTTTTGTGCAACACATTTTTCTGTCCTGCAGACATATGATCAGAGGATCGTACGGACTGAGAGCCATTACATTCTCCAGAAGAACAGAGAGATGTACAACAATGATAAAGTTCTTCCTGGTAATGACATTTAATATTTCACAAGAGCTTTTGTGCAGGATTCTTGGAAAGTCTTCATATATTTCTCCCTGCTGCAGCGCCACCACTTTTTAGTTTCTTTTTTCCACTTAACACTGAAAAGAACATTTTTGCACAGAAAAAGTATCAGGATAAGTTTCTGCAATTCAGAAAATAGAGCTACAAGAGCAGATTGATGTCATTTAGTACTTACACCTCTTGGAGAGATGAGAAATGTCCCTGTTCTTAACACTGCTGGGAACCATAGCTTCCCTGACATGGTGATCTAATGCGGGCATTGTTTGGCCAAGAAAACTGAACAATGCTCTCTTTAAAGAAATGTAAAAAAAAAAAAAAAAAAATACATGTAATCTCTATTACAGTTTTTCTATTCATATTTCCAAAAGTGTTTGTTTGTTTGTTTAAACTTTTCATTCACACATCGGAAGCTTTCTTATTTGTAGTGTCCAGGACTCTACAGACCAGTCAGGTTTCTCCACATCAAACTTCATACACGTTGCCACTCTGTACCTTTACCCATACATGAAAATGAATCAAATGAAAACTCAAAAGTTTTATATTAAAGTGGAACATGTCAAAGAAATTTCCTTTTTAGCCCGTATAAACCTTTTGTTCTGTACTTGAAGTCTGTAGAAGTCCAGAAAAAGGTAAAAGTCTCTCCAGGTGCTTTTAGAAATCTTTATATTCTGCATTCTAGATGACAAAAACCAGTCAGTTTCCACTATAATGCATTTCTTAATTCCAGGAGTGATAAACTGCTACTTTACTTAAAATGCTCCTGCTTTTGTTTTTGAATTATTTTTTAAATAACCTTTAAATTAAATGGGGGATTTGAATTTGAGTGTATGCGCATTCATTTAGATGTAGTTTCAGTGTCATGGTTTTGGTTATGTTGAGCTTTACTTTGCTCCATGTTTCCTAGTTTTATTGGTTTAATTCC
>NW_015150486.1:471110-473935 GCF_000732505.1 Cyprinodon variegatus | reverse complement strand
TCTTCAAATTAAATGGGGGATTTGAATTTGTGTGTATGCGCATTCATTTAGATGTAGTGTCAGCAACATTAGCAGTTTGCCATGGTTCACTTACCATCATTTCCAGGTCTGTTGCACAAACTGAATCACTTACCGAATGCATACGGGTGAGTAACTGATTGTTGCAAAAGATAATCTTCACAAATGAGGGAGGAGGACCAAAATCACATTTTGTGAAGCTCATGTCATTGTGAGGATTTCGGGTTTGAAAAACAAGCCCACACACTTAAAAAAGTAGTAATTTTCACACTTTGAATTGTCTAGCAGGTTATAACTGAGGCTCAATAACAACATGCATGTTTTAAAATGAAAAAGTTCTGGGTGATGACACCTTTAATCTTCATTACTGCTAAACAAGGTGATTTTCATATGTCACAATGATACTGCAGTCCAAGCTCAAGAATACTAAAAGCTGCAAGTTGACAAGTGTAAATGTTTGGTTATTGTAGTATAATAAAGACTCCTGTGGGTGTAAACAATCACTTCAACTGTGTGGACATAACACGCCCACTATAATGCGTTCATTTAAAGCCGTGGTTCTGCAGGTTCATCTTATTTATTATATTTATTTGCTCTCATTCTGGGTCAAACATAAAAAGCTGGATGGACATCTTTTAACCAAATTTGGGAACTTTTCTTCTCTGCAAGATTATCATATTTTTGCCGCCAAACTACAATAACGGTTAAATAGAACTCTGTGAGCATGAGGGGGGGCAGGATGTAAAATATCTTATTTTTATTTAGAGACTAAATGTGTTGTTCTCAGATGGACCTCATGGTGGAGGTAAAAGAGGGGCCTGTGGAGCAAAAATAATAATGAATTCAAACCAAAGCATTGCACTTTTTTTAGAACACAACTGAATGGAAGCATTTAAAAGCATTACATGTCAACTTTAAAGGAGAAAATAAAGGGAATCTAAGCATGGATTATTTTAGCTTTAGCTGGCAGAATGTTATCTTCAATGATATGTCTGATCACTAAGGAAATGTTGCTGTAAAAGTTTTTCACACATAGCAATTGATGTCAAGTTTTGATTGGAAATAGAAAAGAGGAAGATGGATGTTTCTCTCAGAAATGAATATGATGTAATTGCGATTATTTGCCAAATAACACACTTGATTCGCCTTGCAAAGCTATGAATAAAGAATAGCGAAGGGAATTTCTGCAGAGGCTGAAATTTATACAACTGTGCGCAGAAGATGAGGCCCAACATCCCCTTTTCCTTAGTTCCACTCCCTTCTAAGTATAATCCCTTTGAGACAACAGTTTTCCCAAAACTTTCATTTTCCATCTGTTGGAGAAAAACACAACATTCTGATTATATATGATATTAAAATGTCATCCTTTCTGAAACACTTGTATAAATATCAAGCAAGGTATCATAAAAAATGCATGATTTTTTTTTCATTTAGAGCGAGTCTAATGGATCTTTTGGATCTATACTGTATGCCCTCCCTGCAGAGAAGAACATTTTTTACTCTATTTCCAATTAATACTTGATATGTACTGGGATGAAAAGAAGAATCAATGCTTGATAATGCAAAAGGGCTGATTGTTTTTTTATAACTCTATTAGAAGTGGTGAGTTTGTTCCCATATGCAGGGATGTTTGCTGAACTTGTTGACCAGGTAGGAAAGAAACAAAGGCTTTGGTCATAGAGGCGACATTATTAAGCAAGTTTTATGGCGTTTGATCAGTTCGGCACAAAAAACTGTCTTTTTTAAGCCTGAAAACAGACTTGGTATTTTCTCAGGCATGAGAAAAGCCGTATCATTCTGTACACGCTCCAGGTCTGTCATTCAGTAACTAAAGCTGCGCCCACAGGGACAGACTTTGATCAATACGCACAAATAGACCTCAGCAACACAATCACACAAACTAATAAATGAAGCTGCGTATTGGCTGTCATGACCAGTCAGCTTTCAACAAACAATCAAACAGAGAATAGAGTAACAGCAGCAGGGGTTAGCATATTGAACACACTATAAATTACACAGATATTAACTGCAGTCATGCTAACAGGTAATCATTGGGAGAGCTCTGCAAACAGACAAGTCATAAATACACAAATAGATCAATGCATTAAAAACAAATGCGTAACAGCTTTACTCTGTTACATAATAGATGAGTGTTTTCAAATAGTTTCAAGTGACCTAGCTGTAGGAAATAAACTGAGGCAATATAGAAAAGATTTAAAGGCATTTTTATTAGAAAATCTTGATTTTTTTTTTTTTCATAAAAGCCATTTTAAAAATACAAAGGTAACAATTCTTAATAAATCTAAACACAAATACAAACTCTGCCACAGAACAATGAAATATGGGCATCTTTAGCATATTTGTTAGTTGGAAAGATGAGAACACAGGCTCTCAAAGGGCAAATGCAATCAAAAGGGGGTTTTCAGATCTGACTGTTTATTCCCAAGTGCGTTTCAGGGCAGGTGCGTGCATGTGGTCGGTTGTCCACTGATCAAGTATTTGGCTTTTAAACAGAAGGAGGGGGGGAAAAAACACGTTCTTCTTGTTTAATCAGTGATCTGATGTTTCACTTTGTATCCCTTAAGACTTAGTGGGAAGTTTTGAGCATTGGGAGAAGAGGTGATGTCACACTGTGTGCAAAAGAAAGCAGTTACTGATAATCAGGGTTTTACCAATATTTTGAAAACAACTGAAAAAATATTTACAAAGTCCCATTTAAAATCAGCTTTATGATCTTTTATTAGACAGGCATGGTCATTCCAAAAAAAAGAACATTAAAAACAATCCACTGGACTTTGTTTCCAAGT
>NW_015150486.1:457574-470822 GCF_000732505.1 Cyprinodon variegatus | reverse complement strand
TGGGGGTCTTTTGGCTTCTTTTGTTAGCCTGCAATGCCCCATACCGGTCTAAGTGTCTGAAAGGTCGGTCGTTAAAGGGGAATTGTTGGCCTGGCTGAATAGGTGAGGTCCTCCGCTCTCCTGTACAGGGGCTGGGGCTGCAGGGAGTTGGACAACTTCGTCCGTTTCAATTTGCATGTTTTCAAAACAAAAACAAGGCTTTGTTGGGCTACGGTATAAAATCTGTAATGCAACGCTATTCCTGACATTTTAAATTGAAAAAACTTCTTAGATGGGAAGCGAAACATCTTCAAACTTGGAAATAAAGTCCAGTGGATTGTTTTTAATTTTCTGTTTTTGGAATGACTATGACCTCACTGATAATCTTCAATAGGCAAGGTTAGCATGGCTAGCATGAGTAACACAGCAGCCTTTGTGTCCACCTCCCAAAAATATGGAGATCCTTACTTTACCTTTTAGGTTCCCAAAAGGCATCATTTCTGAACTGTGCTTGTTTCACGGCAGAGGTTAAAAGCTCCAAAGGATATAGGCTTTATTGGAAGTCTTTCTCTCTCTCACACTTTCACAGCCTCGTCGCAGTGCAGATATGTGTCAACATGTTTCAAAAAACACTTTTTCCTTTCATTTCCTTTTATTTAGGTTCTGAAATCTATGTGCTTTATTTTCAAGTTGATACTGACAATGGGCAACTTTGACTCATCTTCACAAAGTAATAACACACTTTAAAAAGCTTTGCTGTAACTGCAGCCTGTTTAAATATGGGTGCGCTACCAGAAATGCGGATGTTTCCATTCAGAAAACAGGCCACATCAGTCTTGGGTGCCCTCCCAAAATAAAAAGCACTTTGTATGGCTCAGTATGACAGCAACGTTTTGCTTTTGCAGATTTTGCTAAAATGATTCATGGGTTAACCAGCAGTAGGTAGGAACAAAAACTGAACATATTCTCCATGTTGGTCTACAATCCCATTTGGCACATACGCTTTGGTCTTTTGCTCAGACTGGATCCTTCGTTTCATTTCTTAAAATGAACATTTATGGATCCGCTCTGCTTTAAAACTGCTTTCAGCTTTGAACTTCATCAGAGGTCTCAACATAGGGATTTTTCTTGACATGTTTTTTTTTTAAAGCTCATATTCTCTGTTTTTTCTCACATTTTCATCATCTTCACCCTCTCACTGCAGCAGCCCTTATTTCTACAAGGCTTGGCAGAAGAGTGGAATCCATGGCCGCCCTTAGAGCGTCCCTCCAGCAAGCTTCCTGCTGACATCTCATCAGCCCTTCTGTCTCTGTTACGTCCTTCTCAGTCAGAATCATCACCATCATCATCGTCATCATCATCATCATCATCACCGTCGTCTGAAGAGCTTGGGTCTCCGGTGCTGGGGTCTGAGATCATGCCATCTGAACTGTCAATCTCTATGGATGTCTCTGATAGGTACAGGTGGACAGCCCTTGATGGGTGGCTGGGATAAAAGACCAAGACAGGTAAACACAAACACAGGAGCAGGGTACAAGGTTAGCATCAGACTGGGTCGGCTTGAGCAAAGTTTGGAAAACATCTGTTCACTCATCTGGTTGGAATCCTTTCCTTCCTTCTGCATGTTTTTTTATTAATTTATTTTAAAGCCTGAATTAATCTTATAGGTAAGGATGGAAGCAAAAAAACCTTCCCATGGTGAGAATAAAAGCACCCTTTACAGAAAGATCTGAAAACCCAAGAAGAGAACCATCAGTTGCCCAAGAAAACACAGCAGATTGTTTGAAACAGACATCTGGCTATTAGATATGACACATAAAAAAAACTATAATACAAAAACATCAGTCATAAAGTGATTGGAAGCATTTATATTAGTGTGGAATAATAAAAACATTGAAAAATAGTCTGTTTCCAACAAGTGCTTACAATCAGGTATAGTTATTTAGTCACACTTTTATGTTATTGCAGCTATAAACAACACAGTAGCAGAGAAAAACACAGTAACACGACTTCAGTAGTGATTTTGGAACAGAACAGGACAGCGGCTGTTTAAGTTGTTAAAACTCCTGCTTTAATTGAAGGTTTTTGTGATGTAAAATCTGAGATCATAGTGAATCCTTTTAGCATTTATTCCATACATTACAAATTGAAAAAAACAAGTCAGTTTGGTGGGAAAAAAGCTGCCATGTTTTGATCGCATAATTGGGCACAACCTTTTTTTTTATTTCAGCATTCAGTTTTCTTTGGTAAGAGTCTCTGAGTATCCAACATATTGACTTGATTTTCTACTCTGTTATAAAAATTCTCTTTATCAATCAGGTTTATTTAATATCTAAATTCCGTTTGAGGAGAACCCAAAGATTTTTGACTAAACTATATAAAAAAACATTCAATATTTCCCTCATGGACAAACTTTTTTGTTGATTTTAATACGTTACCTAAAAAATACAATCATGCTTCCTCTCCAGCATTTAAACTCAGGGTTTCTTCATTCTAGATCAGGCATCCCACAGTCTGTCCTCAAGGGCCGCTGTCCTGCAGGTTTTAGAGGTTTCCCTGCTGCAACACAACTGATTATGATAATTGCAGTTAAGCAAAAGCCTGTTAATCAGCTTTCAAATAAAATCAGCTGTGCTGGAGCAGGGAAACCTCAAAAACCTGCAGGACAGCGGCGCTCCAGGACCGACTTTGGGGATGCCTGCTCTCGATAAAAACTCTAGTGCCATATAACAGTGATGTGGGATCTGGAGTCAACAAATCATCTCTATGTCATGGATTGTTTCTGCCCAGCCGCTGAATCAGGTTTAACCTGTGCAGATTGGACTAATCTGGTTCAGTGGGTGTACAGAACAAATACATGACATAGAGCTGACTTGCTGACTCCAGATTATGCTGTTTTTACCGTATATCCCTGAAGAGATCTCTGTTTCGTTTAAAAAAAAAAATGGGTTGCTTTTGTGCCGAAATGTGGACAAATAAATTTGCTTTTGTTTAATAGAAGATGGCACATCTGACAAATGGTTTTGGAAAGTTTGACCTGGATGTTTTCTTAGGCAGAAAGCTCTAACCCTTAATGCTAAAGCTTTTCCAGAGTTACAGACAATACAGGAGATTATCGTCATAGGTAGAACGAAACCAGTACTAACCAGAAAGTCCTGTTGCTCTTTGGACCATCCCTGATGCATTTCTATCGTCTTTTTCATCATACAGGGAGAGTTTTAAAAAAAAAATCTCCAGTTATTGGCAGCTTTTACTGCACCACTGAATATACATAAAATGCTGGGAATTTGTTTTGCACCCCTAAACCTGAATGATACTTTTGTCCAATATGACCTAAAGAAGACTGAATGCTGGAAATGAATCCAAAATGTTTTAAAGTCCTTAAGAGGCCTGGTCACGTACTTTGACAACCAATTTGTACACCAGTAGTATGTTCTTTTGGCTAAAATGTTCAATTTCTGTGTTTTACTTTTTTTTTTTCACTTCCCCTGTTTGTAAACTTCAGCGTTTTTAACTTTCAGTATGACAAGACCACATGACTGGATGTACGATGTTGTGCTTGTGTGTAATGGGAAAAGAAGGAAGTTATTAAGCCAAGCATTTCCCAGCAGAGATGTGAAAAGAAAGGAAAATTCAAGGATCATATGTGAAAATGCTTAAAACTGTTGCAGGTAACGAGGATAAAACACTGATGTCACCTGGAATGCAAAAGCAAAAAAAAAAAAAAAGCTTAATTAAAGGGGGAGCTAAAGCTTCAGAACATGGCAAGTTGATGGATGTGTCAGTAAGTGCTGCCAGCAGATGGCGATAGTGAGCAACAGTGTTTGCAGCCGCTTATGGTGAGTGGTTAAAATTTGTTTTGGGGCTCAAAAAGGACTAATAAATACTATTCGGACAAATGATTGTGGCGTTTTGCTTTATCCTTACATGAGCATACAGTTTTCAGCATTTTCTTAATAGGCAAAGTACGTGACAAAGTCTCTTTAAAGGGTCTGCATGCCTATGTGACCAGGATGCTGCAGCTTTTCTATTTTTGTTTTTTAGTGATTTTCTGTTAAGTTGTAAAGAATGTTAAATCAAATGGAGAAAAAAGCTGATTCACCATGATCTATACCTTTTTACCTAGCATCTCACTAGGGTGTGTTGTTGATTTTCAACATCCACCTTAAGTCAACCCCAGAGGTTAAATCCATGATTTAAGAAATTTTCAGGTGAAGCTTGGAAAGTGCTCAATGTTCCTATTGTTTCTAGAAATAATACACCAAACAGTTGTCATGTACTGGATTCATACAATGGGGCTTGGATTGTATTAGTCGGGAAGTAAACAGCAGGAATACACCATTGTTCTACATCTTCATCATCAAAACATTTACTCTGAACAGGAAATGTGGCTGGAGGCCCATTTACCCAAAACGGAAAAGAGGAACTGATAAAACAGTTGTTTCTCTAAAGAAATGAAAGGCGCATTAGAATTCTCTAGCGGCTAAGTAGCAATCTGGCTAAAGTTCAGTTTTCTATGTAAAGGCACATGCTTCAATAAATTCTGCTTTTTAACAGCTTTCTGTTACAGGTCCAAATGGGGGATCCAAAGTATGCCGTCGCATTTGGAGGAAGAAAAAGAAGCATCGAGCAGGAAAAAGAGCCCAAGAACCCAGAAGGGAGCACAGCCCTGATCCCCAGAGTCTCACATGGAGCAAGAGAGAAAGCGTGTGAATCTTCTGCTCCTCTCTCAGTCCCCCTCTCCATCTGTTACATTTCATCGGTCTTACCACGCTGTGGGGTCCTTCCTCTCTTTGCGGGGAGCCTCTTCGTCGCCCTCCAGCTGTCTCTGTTTGTATTTCCTCTTACATCTTCTGCAGGACATGATGATTATGAGCAAAAAGACCACCGCGGCGATACCAGCTCCGATGAACATGGCTAGTTTAAGAAGTTCGTTGAAAGAAGCTGTGACAAAAAAAAAAAAAAAAAAAAAAAAAAAAAAAAAATACAAGAATAAAAATGGGTGCTGGACATGAACAGAACAAAAGGTTACATTTATTAGCTGTAGGGTTCAGTCTTAGTCTGAAATGTTTAACGGCTGTAGAGGCCTGAAGAAGAAAAACTATTAGTACCAGATCTGCCATACATAATAATTTTAAATCGGTCTTCAACAGGGGGTCCGTGACCCCTAGGGGGTCCACGGAGGTACTGCATGGGGGTCGTAAAATACTTTTAGACTTTTTTTTATATTCCCCCCTGCATTTTTTCAACTAATTTATGTCTTTAAATCCACATTAACATGAATTCAACACACTTTAGTAAACAGATAAATGGAGGCTGAAGATGTCTTTCAGTCACCAATGCACACATTCAGCGACACAATTCAATTTTCAATTCAATTACAATTCTGTTTATTTTTAAAGCACCAATTCACAACACATGTCATCTGAAGGTACTTTACAGTTCACCAGATCAAAAAGTCAAATTGATTCAAAGTTTTCTATCTAAGGAAAACCAGTTGATTGTCTCAAATGCAATCCCTCACACTAAGCATGCTTGTAGCGACAGTGGAGAGGAAAAACTCCCTTTTAACAGGAAGAAACCTTCAGCAGAACCAGGCTCAGAAATCAGGAATCAGAAATACTTTAATAATCCCTGGGTGAAATTACCTTTCTTTCATTACTCCATCTGTAATAGAGTGACTATAGAACCAGTTTGATATAACACAATTTCATACAATATATATAATTAGGGGGTCCTCACTGCATCTCGCCTAAGTTTGGGGGTCCTTGGCCTGGAAAACGTTGAACCCCCCTGGTTTAAATTAACGATATCTTATCAACTTACTCTGCCTGCTAAGGCTGAGTCACTGTCTGAGACATGACAGACAATGTAATGTAGTCCCCTCACAGTTTTATACGGTGGCCCTGAAGTGCAAACTGCAACTACAAATCTAAAAGCGCAACTACATTAAGGAAATTGTAACTACACAAAGCAAAGCGCAACTACAGTAAGAAAAACAAAACTACATAAAGCAAAGCGCAACTAGATTAAGAAAAACAAAACTACATAAAGCAAAGCGCAACTACATTGAGGAAAACACAATTACATTAACCTACCGGAAAAGGTAGGTACCAGTGGGAAACATGAGACATCGCTGATTGGACGACGGCACCGTTTGACCCTTGAACCGGAAGTCATTCTGCCTGCTGCGGCTTTTGAAAACATGGATACTGACTGAAATTTCATGATTAGTCTTGAGCATATCCAGTATCACCTCGTACGTATGTCCTGATTCAAAATATTCCTGGATAAAGGCAGCTATGTTTGGGGCGCCGACAATATCCATTTTTTCAAAAGCCGCAGCTGGCAGAATGACTTCCGGCCCTGCAGTTTGCACTACAGGGCCACCGTAGTTTTATGCTCGTGAAGATTCCCAGTCATCCAGGTCATAGTCATTCCAAAAAAGTTTAAAAAAAAAAAAACTCACTGGACTTTGTTTCCAAGACCCCGTTTACACGATGGGAAAACGCAGATATTTCCCTGCAGTTTGACCTCTCGCTTACACCAAAGCCCCGTTTTTATTTCAATTTTATTATTTCTGAAACCTCCGGCCTAAGTGAAGATTTCTGATAACGTCTGTTATGTGCTGCCGTGGCAACAGGGATAAAAGTCACATTAAGTGCCAGAAAATCCTTAACATCATGATGTAAGCACCAGATGTTTACAGTTTTTTTGGCACTCAACAGTGTATTTATGCGGGTTGATGTAAATGAGAAGTTTTTTTGAAAACAATGTTGTGCTTTCCAAAGTGGCGGACCTGTTCTGCTGGTTCCATTTGCATGTTTTCTTTGCCAAAACAAGTTTTTGGGCAACCATATAAATCTACAAACTCAAGGTTAATTCTGACATTTTGAATCGAAAAAGCTTCCAGGATGGGAAGCGAAACGTCTTCAAATTTGGAAACTAAATTTGTTTTTTTTAACTTTTTTGGAAAGACTCACAGTTTTAGTTTCAGTAAAAAAAACAAATAAGTTTGCCCTGTAGAGTAACAATTGTCTACATAAAGGCATGATCCTATTATAATTTGTTCTAAGGCTTGCCCTTTTATCCCTTCCAAGGAGGAGGGAGAAAAACTGGGCTTTTAGGAAAGCAACAGACAACACTATACAGTACTATACTTTTTATTTGATTCTCCTGCATTGGCGATAATTAAAAGAGGCACACGTAGGTGGGAATAAAGCCTCATTCACAGGGACTACCCCATCTTAGCCCCAAATAGAAGCCTTTCTAGCCAATGCAAAAAATCCTGGTGGCTCTGTAGTAGCATGACGGACTGCCATCCTCCATCATCTGTCAGAAGTACAGAGAAAATCCATTTCTGTTACCTGAAAAAGGGTTACCTCATTAACGGAGTGCTCTTAAGCTGCTGACTGTCACTACCTCGACGCCAGAGTGTTTGCCAGTTTTGGGTACTCTAGCCAAGCTGAGTTTTGCTGAGTCAAACTGAGTTTTTGTCAACCTGAGTTTTTAATCTTGCTATTTTTTTTCTTTGCCTCTTGGCAGGAAGTCATCCTGCAATGTGGACATTTCGGACCTTCTCTCCCTGGAAGGATCAACTGAGCCTCAAACTGAGCTGGGGATTCAAACTGGAGGTTTGGATCCACTTTCCTCCAAGGGATCGTTTGAGTTTCACACTGAGCAAGGGATTCATCTGCACCACAGACCGTTCAAGTACCGCAGGAAATCTAAGTGGCAGTCAGTGTCTCCGTTCTCCTACAAACAACCGCATTCTGGGTAAACCCTGTCCGCCCTCCACCGAATGAAACAAACACTGGAACACCCGACAGCTGAGTCAAAGAGTCAACAGCTTTTCTGGAAACGTGAGTCTGCAAACCATTTCTCCTCTTCAAGTTCGAGAATCAATTTTCCAACTGAACCTACACTAACCGCAGTGTCTTCCCCTCACCTTTCAGTTCCGGTTGAGCAGTGTTCAGAGCAACACTGAAATCTCCACAAGCTTCTCAATAAACGTGTTTAACTTTTCCCTGGTCTCTCTGTATTGGTTTATCTGCATCTGGGTCCGAGACCTTGATAAAATCATGACAATTTCTGATGCAGCAAAATGGAGCAAAATATCTAACTACCCGCTCTGCAAAAAGAGTAAAGAAATGTTGCCGTATTTCTAAATAAAATAGTTGGTACGATCCTGAATGAATCCTCCAGTGTGGATCGACACATGGCACGCTTTGCCAGGAGTGATAGAGCAGCTGGGGGACGTAATCAGTGTGAATTAAAGTCAGAGTTAAAGGCAAATTAAAATGATTAGATCTTAATGAATTTATTTTTCTATTACCTGAAGGCTGCTTTTAATATAAAAAATATACAACAATGACAGAAGTGTTTGTCTCTCTTCATAAACATGGAAATCGATCCTTAAGACTGGGTTATGCTTAATGCACATAGGTTAGATGCAGAATTTGGACGCAAGCATACAACACTGCACAACGTCTGGAAGTAATGTTTTCTGTCATCCAAGAGTGATAAGACTTTCTTTCCAATAGTTATTATGACCCAAATCATAAGGGATGTCAATCTCAACTAATCCAAATTACTGAAAAGTTATAAACAAAAAAAGGTTGAGGCATGAGCAACAAGTGCAGGAAGTCTCCTGTATAACAGTTTAAATAATCTTAATTTCTCTAGAAGCAGAATCATGAATTTTCTAACCAAATCTGATGAGATCTGTCTAATAACTATTTGATTACAATGAAAGGTAAATGTACTTTGACGCCAGTACATTGCCAAAGTACCATTTTGTAGAATTTTAGCTGCTCACCTGTTGTGACAACACGGAATTTAATTTCGCCAAAGTGACCGTGGACATCAGGAGGATTGGTCACCTGGCAGGTGTAGGTGCCATTATAGGCAAACTTGACCTGTCGGATTATGATGGAGGCATCACCCCCCATGATATCACCAGCCCAAGAGATGCGCTTCTTGAAGATACCGTGATCAATAGGATAAGGTCGTGTAAGGTAGTAAAATATCTGCAAACAGAAAATAAGTATAGAAAATAAAAACAAAAGATTTCTGTTTTAGAACGAGAGGACAGTGAATAAGGACTTACTAACATGCATAAACCTTCAAATGGAAAGGCTGTCTTAGATGCTCCATAGAGAGTCTTATAACTCAGGACCTTCTCTCTCAGCTGAATGAGGATTGAAGGTGTGAGGTCTGCTCTCTTTTTCTTCACTAAAACACCACACAGATATATACAAACTCACCAATGTCCCAGCGCCTCCAGAAAGAGGTCTGAAGGTCCAGGAGATAGTGACATGATCGGGGTTGATCTTAGCCGAACTCTCAAATGTACACTTCAGGCGAGTATCTGTACCGTTGACCGCGTCAACTTCCTCAGATGTGTAGATACGTATCCCGTTGACCTGCAGCACTCCTGCAAGGGCAGACAGGAACGTCACATGCAGAGAAACAGCAAGACCATTTAGAAACAACAGTTGGTTCATGAATTTTAACTCATGTTAATTGACTCCTTGACTTTATGCAATGTACCCGGTGATCCTACCCGTGTCTACCTGCTGCTGCTACAAGGAAACTGTGAGTAATAGCAAAGAGGAAGACTGGCACAAATTTCATTGGACACATTATTGATTAATGAAATCCCCCTGAAATAATTCAGCAGTCCCAAAAACATTTATTTTCCAGGAGCATGCAAACACCATGCATATAGTGCTCAAGAAACACATTATTGCTGGTACCCTGCCTGGGGCAACTGCATCCAGAAGAAGCCCAGTGAAAACATATGCATGACGCTCTGGGGAGGTTTATGTGATGGCTGTCTGGGCTAAATCACCTGCGCTATTTATAGAAGGAGCCACATATTCTCCAAGTGGAAGGATGTCTGGCCTTATTAAAGCCGATGCCCAGGAGAAAAGTCAGTCGTAGCACAAGTTAGAGTAGTCAAGACTTTGTTTGCCATCATCTTAATTTTAATGTATAGAAGCTTTGCTTAATTAAGTAAATCCCCTTTCTTAATTTGCTTTAGTATTATTTGGATTTGTTAGATTTTGTGCAGTTGGATTATGACCAGATATGGATTAAAAAAGAAAAAAACGTCTTGGAATTTATTCCCAACTGTTCATCAAATACTATTTACTGGTAAAAAGTGAAACTACACGTCTTCAATGTATGTCCAGATGTGAAAGATAAAGGTTTTTCACTGTTTGTTTATCTTTTAGCCACGCAAACCGGGTCTCTTGCCATAACTTCCAATATTTGGATTAGTAAGACTTTTACGCTCAGAAAATGATCTTGATAGTTATGACATTTTAAACTCTGGTGGTCTCTTTCCGCACCACAAATATTTCTATTTGGTGCCTCCTTACAAAACACAGAACGGCAAAAACGGTAAAAAAAAACAAAAGGTTTTTATTCCTCTGATGAGAAGTAATTCTAGACATTCTTTCCAATGGCTTCCAATGTTACAGGCTATACAAGATGATCCTATTTGAGATGTTTTCCAGCAGGCTCAGTGGAGGACTATTTCCATCTCGGAAACTTTCTTGTTCAAAACCAGAAATGGAACTTTTAGTCGCAAAGTAATAAATGTAATAAACTGCTTTGCATTTTCAGACATTTTCTGTTTGCCCTTACTATTGTTTCCATTCATGCTGAAGACAAAAGCTTGCTTACTGTACTGCAGCTATGATTTTGCACCACATTTAACGAGAACATTGGGTCAAAAATTTCCGAAAATGCCAGTAAAGGGCTTTGCTTTTCTGAGCTGCATTTCGAGCTTCCTTATCAGTGGTTCCTGTAGACTGGGAGAAGAAAGAGAGAGAGGGGGGCCCCCCTTAAAGTCATTAAAGAGACCTGCTACTCTCTCATCGTCGGACCCATAACAGCACTCTGACAGCCTAATGTGTTTTAAATGAACATGAGGAAATCTGGCAGTAGGTCAAACAAGTGAGCAATACAGGCAAATGGAAAAAAAAATGTAAGAATCCTTTGAAGCTTTTTAAAATCCTGCGCTGTCCTGGATAAGCAGAAACCTTCTCTCCTCTTTGTCCAGCTGGCTGTCAGAAAGGACGCACTAAAGTCAGTGGATTAAACCGCCGCCATGCAGGATGTTCATTAGGATGATAGCATCAGTGCCAGCTCTATCAGTCCAGCCAGTAATGACTGGCTCTCTAGCCTGCATGCAGGTGTGTGTGCATTATGCATTAAAATCCCAGTTAATACATTCAAAGCACTGAATTAGAATCATATTAACTCTATTCCAGAAGATTTTACAGGTATTTTTGTAAAGGTTGAAGAAAGGAAATAAAGGACACAGAAGAATGGAGGAAAGTCAAAACCGTATTTAATTACACATGTCCAAAATATAATACTGTGTCTCATTTTGGTTAATAATGGCACCTTACAGCAGGTTTTACAACTTTTTATAAACACAGATTTTTGTGCTTTTAATATTAAGATCAACAAAAATATTAAATATTGAGATAAAAATTGGGTTTCCATCTGAGAGATAATTTAAAGTAAAACTTCAGAGAAAAGTGTTGATTACAAAATGAACTTAGGTTGAAATCACAGCTGCTGCAATAAACAACGTAGTCATTGCAAGCCAGAGGATAAATATAGTCCATTAACTTCAAATATTAACGATTTATTATGGCTGGGATGTTGTGATCAATTCCCATGTATAAATTGAGAGTTCATATTACAGCTTTTTAAACGGCCGCTATCAGAATAGCTGACTGTAGTCCAGGTTGTTTTCCTGTCTTTGGTTTTACATCAGATGGAGATTAAAAGTTGGCAGCTTCAGTAACACATTGCATAAAAAAAATAAATAAAAAATATCACCAACTATGATTAAAGAGTTTCAGCTACAACTTGCTAACTTAGTGGCGATATTTAGGTAGTAATGAGAGCAATATGTGGCCCAAAACAACAGGTTTTCTAGTTTCAGATGAAACAAAACCCTTAAAAGATGGTAGATTTTTTCCAAGAGCAAAAGCATAGAAAAAGATAAGATAAATAAACTGAATAATAACTGAATCTAATTATTTGCTGTATTTTATTGCACTGAAAATGTATTTTAGGCAAACATTCTTGCAAGAAATAAAGCTGGTAAATGATTTGTCTCAGAGAAATGGCTGTAAGGAGAATTTAAAACTAGATAGGACTTACGTTGTAGAAACTGTCATTAAGCTTCTGAGATAAGTCTCTCTAAACGTGCTGCAAAGACTTGTTTACTCCTGAGAAAATTGGCCTAATCTCTGAAAGATCTGCTCCTTAGAGATCACAACCCAAAGTCAAACACATTGCTTTTTACATCCTTGTTTAGAGATTAAAGAGCAAATGCAAGATTAGAGAACTAAAGATGTGAAATTCAAATTGACTTCAAAGCTCATGTTTACATCGGCCTCTTCCCTTAACTGCCATTAGAAAGAAATAACATCTGATTTCCATGTCCTGCCTTAGAGCATAAATATTCACAACACATTAAATAAAATCACCACAAATAATCTGCAGTGAACAATAAAGCAGAATTCCTTTCAACCAAACTGTCCTTTTACAGAAACTGAGCTGACTGGGAGTTACACTAAGATTAATTAGGCCTTTTGGAAGGAAAGATGGATGTTAGCAGACTGGCAATGCTTTCTGAACTCTGTACACTGCTTTGTTAATAATTTTTCCAAGTGGCTAAAAGTACACTAAACATTATTCAATCAGTCATTAGCAGGCACTAATTGACATGTCGTTACATTAGAGAAGACAGAAGGACCCAAGAATTTCAGTCAATTACTGAAAGAGAGATAAATGGGCAGACGTCTGTTAAATGACTTCTAACTAAGTGTTAATTTTGTTATTTTTTGTTATATAAATAATAATGAAAGGAAGAATAATGTGTCTGTGTCCTTTAGAATTAATAACTTTTTTTTGCCTATTACGTGTGCTGTTCTGTGTTTTCTTGTTGTTTCTCTGTCTAGTAGGAGTCACTAACCTCTTTACAACTGAACATCCTGTCTAGCCAGAGCTGACCACACCTTTCTTTATCACAATGCCTTCAGAGGAGGGTTGATCTGACACTTTTAGTCCCACAGCCGACTTTTCATGAGAAGGAAAGCCCAAAACTAACCACTGATTAAAAGTTATAATGTTGGGGATATTCTTTACTTTTTCAGAATGATGAGTTCATGATTATTTTAGCTCTTCATCAATGTAAAAAAAACAAAAAAAAACAAAGTATGGAACATGAAAAGAATG
>NW_015150486.1:448331-456744 GCF_000732505.1 Cyprinodon variegatus | reverse complement strand
CAGGAAGGAAGGAAGGAAGGAAGGAAGGAAGGAAAAGATGGAAGAAATAAGCATGAAAAAGAAATTAAAAAAAGGACTTAGGAAGGAAAAGGGGAAGGACGGCCAGAGGCATGAAATCTAGGTTGGAATGAAGGATACAAAGGAGGCGGGACATAAGCTAGGAAAGTAGGTAGGAAAAGGGAGAGGAAAATAACTGAGGACAGATATATTTCACAAGGAAGGGAAGAGGGGAGGTTAGAAAAAACCAGGAGGACAAATAGAAGCAACAAATGAAAGAATAGTTGACACAGAGAGGAAGTTCGAGGCCACAGACAGTAGAAAGAAAAACAATAGAAAAGAAACAATATGGACAGAAAATAAAGGTTGAAAATACAATCTCCATACTTTTTTTTTATTTTATTTAGATACAAAACATGACAGAATTTTTTTTAAAGTAGCAATGGGAGTATCTACGCATCTAAACATGTCAAACTGAGGGAAGTGTACTTTAGTATCTGTGCATGTCTGTCTGGATACATCTCTAGATGTTCAGACTATTTAAATAAACCAGCAGAAATAGGAAAAGGTCACAAAGCACTATCTCCCTCCTCAGGATGCTGGAACACACACACACACACACACACACACACACACACCGCCTCCGCATTGCATATAGGATCTGGCATTAGTCCATATTTTCTATCAATATGTCCAATATATTACAATAAAATGAACCCGCTGAACCATGAATGTATTTATTCCACCTGTCAACATTACTTGGTGCAAACTGCTCCCCTCCTCTGCTCCGCTGGAGCCAAAGGGGGTAAATACTTTGATACACGGTGCAGTAATCATCAAGCAAAGCTCACTCAAGTGTGATTAGATTGGCCTGGCAGTTCTTCCATTACTGTAAAGAAAAGCTTTCCAAAGAAGAAGAACGAGAAGAAGAAAATGAAATAATATCAAAGAGTATTAACTCATTCATCGATTAACCCAGTGGTAACAAGAGTATGTAACTTCAATCGTGAATCAATTTGTGATTTATTCTAACAGGCTGCTGACAGAAAGTCTTCAGAGTTATAAATTCTGTTATAACTTCATTATGGTCCCAATTTTTTCCTCAGACTGTCCTCCCTAGAGAAGTTCTGACTTGTTACAGAAATAGAAAAATCAAAGGTTCTTCAACACATTATGCTGTTCCCATTTAAAGTTTGAACAAATGTTTCAAATGTTGCAAAACGTGAAAAAGACACTTGTGTTTGCCTCTAATGGATTGAAACAAATTACCCAGGATATGAAAAGCCTAATCTCATTAGAAGTCGACTTTACACTTAACTGCAAAAAAACAGGAAATGAACAGAGGCTTTCAGGAATGCGTTGCTATCCATTTAGCGCATTAACTGTTTTGGGGAAAAGCCAAAATCCACCTAAAGCGAGTTAAATAACACTTTTTTTTATCATGAAATTATTTTGAATTTTTGCCTTTTCCATTACCTTTTCCTAATGCAATACTTAAAAATGTCCATTGTAAAAAAATTAGTATAAAAACCATTAATGTCTCCTCCAGAAGAATAGATTTCTCTAGAAGGCAACCACAATGCATCCTCACCAGATCGCACAACTATTTCAACTGGCTCTTTTTTTAAAGCAGAGAACATGCTTCTAAATGAGCCGAGTTTCTCCCACCAATGAATTCAGTTTATTTTGCTAAACCTCTACAATAACAACTCAGGATTAAATTGGAAAAAAATCCATCTTTTAGCTTAATGCGTAATACTTTAACTACTTAAAATCAGAATCAGGCGCCAATTGATCTTAACCAAACATTTAGAGATGCTAACCTTGTTATCAGTTGCTTAAAACTCATCTGCAAAATGTTCCACTGCCTTGCAGAGGCTTATAATTAAAGATGCCAAGAGCAACATATTATCTACAAATAGAGCATTGAAGTAAAGCACAAAAAAAAGGCAAAACTGAAACATCTCTGGCTGCAAGTAAATAATTCTGTCCATGAAAGTTATAACTAGAGTCAGTGACAAAGGGCAACCCTGGCAGAGACCAGAACAGACCGAGGACAAGTCTGACATTTTACAATGTCAACACAAGGCAAACCAAACTGTGCTGCAAAGGGTACCTTTCAGTTTTTGTACTTTTAACATAAAGAGGTAGTGGATGAACATCTGTGCCTCAGACAGATTCTGAGACGTCTTCTAAGCTGAGGAAGGAGTTCAGGCTTTAAATCATGCTTGGAAAAATCCAGTTATTTAGTTTCACTTAAAGTTTCTGTCTGCAGGGACTTTTTTTTTCCCTCTTTTGCAGCCAGAGTATTAAGCAATGCTTTTAATATGCATCATTTATCTCATATATGTAGAATCTCCCTGAATATTAAATGTACAATCCAAAGAGACATTACTATTCCATCGCTGCATACACCTTGTATTGTTTCTGCAAACCTTTGCTACGTCTTGCCATGTCAAAATAACAAAGCATTTCACTGGAATTTTATATACCGTAATTTTTAAAACTAAGGTTAAATAAGGTTTTATATAAATGTAAAATGTGTAAAATACAGAAGACGATTAGGTCCATTAAAAAAAAAAAAAAAAAAAGTTAACTGATGTTTAAATTTTATTTCAGTTTAAAATGGGAAAAAATTCAGAATTCTGACTTTTTTCTCAGAATTCTATCCTTAATCTCATAATTCTGATTTTAATCTCAGAATTCTGACTTTTTTCTCGGAATTCTGACTTTAATCTCAGTATTTTGGATCTTAATGTCGATGGGCACCATGAAGAAAGAGATGTGGGAGCACTCAGCTTCACTGACAAAGATGTGAGTTGTTTGAGAGGTCCAGTGACACATTGGTGGAAAAATGCGACTTTCTACATGGCGAGGGGTCCCCGGTGATGCTATTTCATTGATGGAAGAGCTAGTTTAGTCTCTAAAACAGACATGGCTACAGATTGATGCTAACATGATTGTTAGCTGTCAGAATTCACTCAGAATTCTAAGATTAAAGTCAGAATTCTGACATTTTTCTTATATTATACTGAAATAAAATTTTTAAATCAGTTAACTTTTTAAATTTGTTCAGTGGCCCTAATCTGATTCCGTAATAAAAACCTTTAGAGTTTTTTTTCTTTTACAAATAATCTGAAAAATTTGGTCTGACATGAATTCAGTCCCACTGAATCACAATTTTGGGCCCTACCAGTCAGCATATTCCGAGACACACACAAAATCTTTTTTATTTTGCTTTAAAAGTCTTCAGAATTCTTCTACCAAGATAGGTTAAAGCTCTATCAGATTTGATAGAGATTCTAAGCTGTAATTATCAAGTATTGCTGCAGATTCCCCATTGAATTTAGTGCTGAACTTTAACCCCTAGAACCCTACGGACCCACCGGTGGGTCCAGCTGCTACGTGACCTCGTAATTTTACCAAACCCCCAGTATTGATGTAAAAAACACATTTGGCACAGTTTGGTGACAGTTTTGGATAAATGTGCCAAAATGGCCTCTCTGCCTAAGAAATTTCTCACTAATACCATTCTAAAATAAATATGATTCATCTGATTGAGTCCAAATTTGGTATATTTTTACACAACATTTAGATTTAAAAGTCTGTACTACTTTTTTGTGCTATAAATAATATTTTGGTAGTGTTTTGCAATGTTTATTTCAAAGAAAATTTTGGCGAGGTTCAAAAAATGCAAAATATTTTGTATTTTGTCCCTAATATTTCAGGCAGGGTCAAAGCTACAATGGTGCTGACACCAGAAAGCCATTCTATGACATCTTACCTTTACAGAGGTATCAAAAGTTTCTTCTTAAATCTAATAGCTGTGAGGCTATAAGTGATTTACTTTTGTGTGTTTTTGTCAGGCAGAAATTTATTTATACCCCCTTAGGGTGTAAGAGGTTAAAAATCTGCTCCCAAGGGCCACATGAGTGACCCACTATCCAATTCTCAAAATAACAACCAGCAGTGAGCTTCATCTTAAATTTCCTCTTATTCCCTTGATATCTTTTTTAAGTGAACTGGCATTTGTATGGATTTGAATGGGACAATATCTAATGCAGGATTTAACATCTATAGATACAGGAAGTTTAGGTGAACTCTGACTCTCCTTGGTCAAAGGTCAGCACTGTCAGCCTTTGGCTCAGTGACCAATGAAGTAGCTCTCGGTTTTTTAAAGATATCCTGATCTAACCTATGTCATTCTATGATGGCACATTGATCTTAGGCTAGAAATTTTTTAGTGTTTGGTATCTACAAATAAAGAACAGTTGTCATCATAAGATTAAAAAAAAAACAAATAAAAGAAATAAAAACACTTCAATAGTCGACAGTTTGCAGTATCATTTAACAGATTTTCTTCCAGGATTGACCCATATTTAGCTCCAGTCATCCTCTGGCCAACTTCCCTGTCCCCCGGTGAAGAAAGAGAACAGTGTATTTGAGATTATATGCACTGCTGGTTCTCACATTTTGTACAGACGGCTGATCATTTGTCCCATCTAAGTTCTTCTGTCTGTTTAATAAACCTGCAACATGGAATTTGACATCCTTTAAACAGGACTTTAATAGCTTTCCCTTGTCAAATTTTTCTACACAGCCTGTCCACTCGCTGTCCTGTGCAGAGACACAGTCCATGAATCTCCTCAAAGAAACTATTTAAGCTCTGACAGTTTGTACTCGGATTAAAACACAGGAATAATTTTATCACTGATTAGATGACTTATTTAAGCCACAACCTCCACTGTATTATATTTAAAGGTATCAAATTAACAGCTTTATAATACGTTGTTGTTTTTTTTTCAATCTATATTTAATTGCTGCTGATTCCCAGTGGTAGAAAGAAACAAAGTACATTTACTTGATAACTGTACTTAAGTACTTTTTAGAGTATCTTTACTTTATTTGAGTCTTTTTTTGCAGGGGGAACTTATAACGTTCACTCCACCACATCTCAAAGTGAAATATTGTACTTTCGACTCCACTGCATTTTGAGAAAGCTGTTACTTGTACTTTCGGCTCAGCTTAGCTTTGTAATCCGCTGTTGCCATTTTTCTTCCTTGAAATGCAATTTCAACATGGAAGATGGCAGCCATTAGGACTGATTTTGGACACCACTGTTTTAGAGATTATTAGCATGACATTCCACAAATGTGAGAAACTCAGGACAGATATTATTTGTAGTTTATATATGCTATAAGGGGGGGGGATGGTGTCAGGTTAAGCGGAGGTTTTGGCGGACCCAAATGCAGAGACAGAAGCTGAGGTGGTTTCTTGCTATTTTAATATTTCAGAAAAGGTGGCAACTGAGGCAAAAATCCATAAATAACAAAATACAGAAAACTAAAAACTAGAAAACGTCAGAGAAATAAAAAGGATTAAAAAACCCCACAAATGAACCAGTACTGAGGAAATGCACAGGCAGAGTATTTATGGGAGACAGAAGAGAGACTGGGCTAATGAGCTGACAAGGAACCGTGTGGATGGGAGCATCTAGAAGGGAGCTAGGGGAAGGAGACACAAGGGGGCAACAGAGGGTAAACAAAAAATACAGAAGAACTCAAAAAATGTTACCAAAAACAAAGAATAACACAAAATGGAAATGAAACCAATTAAAATTTAAAAAGAAAACTCAAACAGATCCACAGCCATGACAGTTAGTTGCCATGTGGCAGAGTTGTTCAGTAGGACCAGTTCTCAAAGCAGAGTTGCATTTCTTTGTGGTAATAGAATCCACCTTAAACCTTTATTCCATAGTGAAAGTGTGAGGATAATTAAGATACTCTTGTTTTTTTTTTTTTTTAGTTTGTTTTAAATAAGAAATTATCAAATTATCTGTCCTTATTTTTTGTGGCATTTTTATGCTGAAGTTCTTTCCAAGTGTTGTAGGATCTATATCAGGTGATTCTATGCATCTATACATCATGTGGCTTCTGAAAGTTATAAGGTTCTTTAAAACTACACTACAAATTATACAGAAAAGTAATTTTAGATATTTTACATATTATATACATATTTGAATACTGAGGTACTTTTAAATACATGTACTTTTGAATACTTAAGTATTTTCAAAGTGAGTACTTCAATATTTTAACTTGAGCAGATGTTTGACCGAGTAACTTTCACTTGTATTTGAGTAAGATTTGACTATGAGTATCAATACTTTTACTGAAGTACTACTGTTGAGTACTTCGTCCACCTCTGCTGATTTCCTACTATGGTGAAAAAAAAACAATAAGATATGTTAAAGTCTGTGATTGAAATGTGAAAAAGGTCAGTAAATACAAAAGTGGGAGTTGATCTGCAAAACTTAAGGCAAACCAGAAAAAATAAAAAACCCAGAGAGAATTCCCACATTCAGCCAATCTGCTCTTGGAAGTGACCGCTTTACAATGAAGTATTCAGAACTGCAGCTCAGGTTAAACAGCTCATAGGTTTAGCCACAGCTGAAAATCATAAGACTTTAAGGAAAGGGGAGGAAACATGAAGACAGGAACCCGAAAAAAAAAAAATTAACTGGCGTAACTTACTATATGAGGAAATTAGTTCCATTATATAACCTCCAGACCGCCCTGTTTTTGTGTCTTTCCTCACATCATTATGGCTCAGAAGAAGAAAAAAAAAGGTGGAGGAAACCAGACCCTTTGCTACAGCGGTTTGGAAGGAAAGACTTTAAGACGGGAATAAACACCATAGAGCTGAGTCTGTTACAAAGAGTCTCTTCTGTTCTTTGTGAGCGCTTTCACAAGGCCAGGTCGGTTCTTTCTGTTTTTACACAAGGCTTTCCTTTCACAGCGGGATGGGAAAGCCAGGTTCAGGTAACATTTTTCGGGACCGCAAACTCCAGGAGAGGGTCAGTGTTGAGTGGTGTAATAGAAAAGACCCTCTGAGATGGACACGGCACTGAAACATACATTGTAATACAGAGATGGTAGGTAGATACATTTCTACAAGAAGCTGACTGATATTGGACATCATTTCATCGTTTGCTAACTGGAAATTTAAAAACATGAATGTTCATGATACCAAATGGGCAGCACAATGAGTGCCTGCCCTCATTAAGCCTACTGCTAGAGAAGATAAACAGCATTCTTGCTGCTAAGATGTCATTTAGGGGTTTACCCTGAGGCATAAAACTTATGCAAGAACTAAACCTGTTTTTGGTATGGTCAATTTGCTGCTTTTACGTAAGAAGTCATGTTATATTTGTCAGTCAGTGAGTCAGAGATTAACTTTTACAAAGCTATTGCTTTGTTTGTCGATTACACTTTTAAACCAGGAGCAAGGCCCAGATACTAAAACATCTTACGCTACACTCACACATAAATTATAAGATACGATTAATTTTATTGTCCCATGTAAGGACATTTGTCTTGGGCCCAGCAGTACAGTTATGGCTACATATATTAAATGGACAATCGTAATACACAACATAATCAATAAAAATATATATGAGCATTGAGATAAAAATACTCTTTTAGAAACATTTTAATCTATATACTCACACGTTTAATTAAAGCATCTTTGAACATTTGATGAGTAATCTGTAACTTTCTGTTTCTCTGGATATAAATCTGTGACACACAAATCATTTCCTCTGAACTGCCTGGGCAAGACATTGAAGAATGGCAGACGGATGTTTTTCGTTATATAAGGGTTTAAAGTAAATTCCCTTTTTTAAAGCTGAACAAAGATTAAAACTCTGAAAACCAGAACTGAAAGTGTGGACAATAACCAAATTTTGTGATGCCATCATGAAGAGCTAAAGAATCGTTACTAAAGAACTACAGCAAAAAAAAATAGTGACTGTCCTTAAAAATGTCTGATGCCACTGTCACACCTTGATGATTTACTGTAGACCAGCGTATGCATGACGTATGAAAAATCTGGCAAAAACACTGGCATACATTGGATACGTTTCATATAAGTTAGGAGCACGATGAAACATGCTGACACATGTCGTCATACGGCGAGTACGTCAAGATCTTTGCGTATGCCAGCCTATGCTGAGGGGCATAGGTTACAGGTAAGTTATTTAATCGTTGACATATGTTGAGTGTAAGTTACTCATAAATTGTGGTTTCTAGATATCCAAAACCAATAGTAATTTGTGCATAACTTATATGTAACTTATCAAGAATGTATCTCCAACACATATCAATGTATTTAACGTGTTCCAGACGACCACTGAATGTGTTTCTAACTTACAGCCACTGTATAATGGTGTATTGGCAGCATTTTGGTATAAAAGGCGGATCACAGGGGAAACCATCAGTACTCCTCCAGACTGCATCCGCCTAATAGGTGAAGCTGAGCGTGATTATTTTCTTTTTTTTTTCCAGTGTAGTCCTGTTTCTCTGACTGTGATTAACTGGATGTGCGTTCTTCATCCTCTGACATGGGAGCTGCCTCAGAG
>NW_015150486.1:443155-448235 GCF_000732505.1 Cyprinodon variegatus | reverse complement strand
CTGAGCCTGGTTCTGCTGGAGGTTTCTTCCTGTTAAAAGGGAGTTTTTCCTCTCCACTGTCGCTACAAGCATGCTTAGTGTGAGGGATTGCATCCAAGTCAATGAGTCGATGCAATCAACTAGTTTTCCTAGGATGGAAAACTTTGTATCAATTGGACTGTACGATCTGGTGAACTGTAAAATGCCTTGAAATGACGTGTTGTGAATTGGCGCTATAAAAATAAACTGAACTGAAATGAATTTATGGATCCTCCCTGCGGCCAACAAACATCCTAGCAGACATTACGCTGAATCCGCTGCGACTGTAAACCTTCTTACTTTCTTTTTCTTTTTATCTATTCTTTTTTGGGGGGCGGGCCGTAAACAGCAGGTCAGTTAATACCATGATCAAAAAAATCTTTTTATGCAGACCGGGCACTCCCTGGGCGCTTTAACTGATGCATCGTAATGCCCATGAAATTATGCTTGTGCATCGTTTCACAGGCATTACTGTATGCTGCCGTGTGTTATAAATAAGTTAGGCTGTCGTTGGACATAAGTTCTGGACACATTATGAATACTCTATGTATACGCCCAAAATAAAAAAATAAAAAAGAAAGAAAGTTCAGTGCATGCCAGCTTTTTAGAAGATTGTAGGATGTCGGGAAAATGCTGGCAAAATTGGTGTGACAGGACCCTGACATATTTTAACCATTAAAGGGGGAACACCCTAATAACTTGTGGATTTTATTTTTTCTACTGTGATTTTAACTGGAACCAAGGCTGTGAGTCAGACCAGACCAAGACTGTTTTTTTTTTATTTTTTTTTAGACTGCCAGTAATCAACAGAAAACCATGTGGGAAAAGGCCTTATGACCCCTGGAGAGCACAAGGCTGGGTCTGTCATACAGAGGGCCTGTTTTCTTCCAATGGGCCTAAGAACCTTGCTAGGATCCCTGACATCATAAACACACTGAAATAGTTATTAATAAATAAAAATAGTTGGAAATAGTTCAGCAGTATAGGGATCAGAAACAAATTCACTAAACAAACCATTGAGCTTCCTTAAAAGCATCATGTCCTACGAAAGATGTGGGCTGAAAAAAGAGAACAGAGAGCATAATTAACTGGTGCTAAAGGGCAAAGATCACTCTGTTTGCCCATGGTAATGGTTCGATGCACATGGGGTGACGTCAATCCCTCTTCTTTCGTTTCCTTTGGAACTTCTGCAAACAGGCAACAATGTCTTGCCTTTCCGCAGCCAAGGAAAAGGTGAATTTTTTTCATCTTAAATTTCAAACTCGTAAACACAGCTGTGCACCTTCGCTGCACACTGAGTTGTGCAACGACTTTCAAGATGGAAGAAAAATGTTTTAGCTGTGCCTGACTTTCATATATCTTGCAGTAAAATCCTCTTCATTCTTCATTGCCTCGCTATGACAAACTGCTTTGAAAATGTTAAAATCACTCCTATTTTAAAAATATATATATCTTATGGAAAAGTGACCTGGAGGCGTGATTCGCTGCCGTCGTGTCATTCCTATTAGAGAGGAAGACTAGGAGCTGTCCGGGAGGTGTCAATATTTATAGTATTTCCTAGCATGGAATTTTTTTCTTTCAGAAAAAGAAAACTTGAATAAAACTGGATGTTACATTTTTTAAATTTCTTAAGGTGAGATTAGGTTGCTACAGTTAAAGATAAATCTATTCCAGGACTTTTCACGCATCTCCATTGAGCCGATCTGAGTGAAAGGTGCTGAGTTCAGAACACATCATACAAGCGTTGTATGAGTTTCTCCAGAGTTGAATCTTTTCACTAAAAAAACACAGATTAAGCTGTAATGATGTCAATGACATGTTTATCTGAGGTCTAGTCTAACTTTTAAACATGTATCATTTTGGGCCTCGCTGTTTCAGATAAGAACTCAGCATCTGTTTCTTATCGGTTCTATTAAACCTCTGCCAAGCCGAAAATACAAAACCATGAAAGAGGAAACATTTGATTTTATTTAATGTAATACAGAGAAGAAGTATCTTTGTGCTTTGCAGCTAAACCTTTCTTTCAAGGCGAAGGTAGACTAATGTGTCTGACTGCAGTCTAAAGGTCAGCTGAACCGGAGACCGAAAATCAATCTCTTTTGAACTCTCTCCTCTTTTCCTTCTTTCCACTCTCCTCCTACTTCCTCCAGCCCAATTGTAATTCATGAGGCGACGGCGACCAGAGGAAACGTGAAGGGAGTGAATGAGGATAAGTATTTAATCCATCAAACCCCTTCCAGTCCCACCAGGCGGCTGAGTCGACAACTTCTCCCTGGGATTAGATACGTACTCCGCAGGGAGAGATGTGGAAGGAGGCAGTCTGAGCTTCCAACCAGCTCAACCCACAGGCTTCTACTACACAAACAACCTGACTACCTTATGATTTAATGTATTCACTACTGCATTACACACACAGATGTCCCTTGTGTTACAGTGTTGTGAGTCAGAGTGGATCCAGCCCCACTGGGGCTCCCCCCCTCTGCTCCAGAGCTGATGATGGAGTGGGCAAATGACAGTTTATAGAGAGACTAGAAACCGCATTGTGTAGGAGGTAGAGTGTTCATAGGAGGCTGCTCTAAAGGAAACTAGTCCCAAAGAGAGCAGTTCTGTAAAAACTGTTTTATGATGTGGTAGAGGGTGACAGGCTTTTTAAAGTCAAAATAACGTTGGAATGATAAGAAGAGGCTGTGTTTAAATGTTAAATCAGATTTTGACTTGATTGTTCCCGTGGTTCTAAAACTGTGGATCAGGCTCCCTCGGTGGTACAGTTTCAGCTCTAATTATCTATCCATCTATTTCCTGTACCCACTTTTCCTTAAGCCAGGCGTACACCCTGCGATTTTTTTCAATCGTTGCACGCAGCTGCAGCTCACACTGTATGACAAGACCGCGGGCTTTCATCGTACAGCGTTCCTTAACAGCTCACGATGCATGAGCGGCATGACGCTCTGATACGATCTACCTGCTCACACTGTACGTCTAAAAACCACGTCGGCCTCAGCTTCGCAGTAAGATGGAGCTACTCTGACTCGTATATTCTGAAGCCAAACGAGTAGAAGAGGAATATGAAGCTCACTGGAGTGAAAAGCGATGCCTTGGCAATTTGTGCATTTTTTTGCTGAAAGTCCTACAAAGAAAAGGTGGCGACGTATTGGGACAGACATGAGACATGACTGAGCAAACGTGGCTACTACGGTCTGTCAATTTTACAGAAAGAACTCCATTTAACTCATTGCATCCCACCATGCTTCTGTGTTTACATCTGAGAGGAAAAAGAAGAATCCTTGTTTGCGCACTGAGCGATTTTCCCACGTTTGTCGACTGAAAATCAAATATGTTTAATTTTCTCCGGACCTTACGATTCCTGATCGGGAGGTGGTCGTGAGAGGTTGATCGTCCCTCGTTACCCCCTGTACACAACGTGCAACGCCGATAAGGCTGAAGGTCGGGCCGATCAGAAAATTCTTGCACGAATGGAAAGGGGGAAAAAAATCGCACAGTGTAAGCGCGGCTTTAAACGCTCAGGAGATGGGTGGAGCTCTAAATGGGGGGGTGGTACACTCTGGACTGATGGCCAGTGCTTTAATTACGTCTGAGATTATAATAATAAATAATCTATGATATGGAACTAATAACCACAGACAATTTTAAAAAATGACTTTTTGATGGACTTTTGATGTTTCATCAAAAACCACAGAATGAAAACTAGAGAGAATATTCAGAAAAATGTTGCCCTATTCCATTTACCTGAAACAGCAGGAATTAGATACAACGAAAACTAACTTCAAACCTGTCTCCACTTCAAGTGGGAAATTTTGTAGGATTTGCATATAGTTGTGCTTAGAGATCAGAGGAACTAATAAAAGCTGAAAACACTGCAGCTGTGTCTGCATTCTGTACTTTAAATCCCGTTGGAGCCCATTCATTCAGAGAGTGGGTGAAATGTTTGAGACATAAATTATCTCAAGTGCTATTTGTAACGTTTTTACTGCAGTTGAGTTTTATATACAGACTGGAGAAGAAAACTAAAACTTCTCAGTGAAACTAAACTGTATTTTTAAACAACAGTTTTTCAACTGTTCTCGTAGTAAAGATTTCCACTTCCTGTTCACCTACATTCTTGTTGAAAAAAACACTGGAAATGTTCCAAAATTAAACACTAAAGAAGCACTGCTTGCTATGAACAGGTGTGGGTTATATTATGGATCATAGTAGATTATAAACTATGTTATTATAGACTATTTTCTAAATGTAATATTGATGATAAAGCCAGTTTTTTGCATCCCCAATTACTGTATTTGAATACAAAATGATTATACTTGTATTGTAATAATAAAGAACCCCAAAAAATGAAACAAACAATGTTGAAGATTTGAAATTGCAATGACAACAAAAAATTCATGACTGACCAGCAACTTACCAAAAATGTATAGGTTAGAATAGAAAATCCTTTTATTGTCCCACAATGGGGAAATTCTGGTGTTTAAGGCAGCAAAAAGATTACAGAAAAAAATGGTCACAAAAATGTGGACCTTAGAAAAATGTATAAGAACAACATAATAGTGAAAGATTAAACAATAAAATACTGTAATGTAAAGTGTTTTAAAGATATTAATACTGTGCATCTGGAGAATAAAATAACCAATATAGAGCTATGGACATTTTTACAGTAATGGATATTTGAAAATGGCAGCAATATCAGAGATGTGCAAAATGACAGCAGCATGTTATTTAGCTAAGAAACTGTGCAAAATCAGCATGAATGTGACAACATATTGAGGTTGTTGGGAACAGTGGTGGTTATAGAGTCTTACGGCTGCTGGGAGGAAGGATCTGTAAGAACTAGGGGTGTAAATCACATCCATCATGGCGATTTGATTCAGTATCGATTTCCTGACCCAACGATTCGATTATTTTCGATACTCAAGAATACACCACGATTCGATTCGATTAATCGATTAATCAGTTTTTTTTTTTTTTTATTATTATTATTTTTTTTTTACACCTTACAGACTAAACAAAGTTTCAAGTTTGAAATAAATCAATGAAAGCTGTAATATCA
>NW_015150486.1:420939-441316 GCF_000732505.1 Cyprinodon variegatus | reverse complement strand
ATCGATAACAGATAAACGACAATCCACTGGACTTGGTTTCCAAGGTTTGAAGACGTTTCGCTTCCTATCCAGGAAGCTTTCTCAATTCAAACGTCTGGATCCGCAGTGAGTTTGAGGCTTTATATAGACAAGGCCTTGTATTTCTTAGAAACATGCAAACTGAAACCGACGAGCGGGTCGTTTGGTTCCATTGTTAGCCTGTAATATCTGAAACCTGTCTATGAGCGAAACGTCTTCAAACCTTGGAAACCAAGTCCAGTGGATTGTTTTTTAAACTTTTACGGAATCAAAGTAAAGCTGAATAATCAAAAGAAAACAGAACCAAGACCGTGACAGGTGACCTGGCTACACTGGTTATATAACTTCTCTGTCTAAATGTTTTTCTTTGGGACTTGGATATATTTTATTCTTGGCTTCCTGTTAATCAGATGAGTCAGAAACGGATCAGCATTGTGAAGAAAACAACTAAATTCTAATGATGGGAACATACCTGGCGGACTGCTTTGACATGTAGATCTACTTGTTTGTGGGCAGGTCTTTGATAAACAGGCCAAAATACAACACGCAAGAAAACGACAACGCCAACAGAAGCTGCTGCTGGAGGAAAAACTGTGAAATGCTAAATTAGCATTTTTCCAAAAATGGCAATGGAAGGAGAATGTGTTTGTTTACGTGCAGACGCATCAAACCTGGCAACCGCTTCCTTTGCTGTGAGAAATACAATTCAAGTCCCTGTTTGCATACAGGGCCAGGCACATTGGTATGTTTTCAACACTTCACAGATGCTGCTTGTCCTGCCCGTATTTATACGTCATTGACTATTCAACACCCCCCACGAGCCATTCTGTCAACTCAGCTAAAAGGGCTTGGCATGTTCCAAGGTGTGTCAGCACACCTCGTCAAAAGAACCATGTTCTGCTATGTTCACGGCGCCACAGACATGAGATTAAACGTGCAGAGGGAGATGGATAAGCGTTACATCCCAGTAAACAGTTCGAAGACGCTGCTCTTGTACTGTAAACTAAACCGGGCTCAGCTGAACCCTCAAAAGTCTGTGTGATTGTTTAGTATACTGCAGCCAACAGCCGTTGGTTCACAAGCGGCGCGTGTTTTCTTGTGTGTTTGTGCTAAACCTGTATGTCAAGACAGGCTGGTACACGTCAGCCTATGAGCTTTTCATGTTCCTGCCTGGAGAAGAAAAACTTTGGGGATGAGAAGCATTAAAGCAAAGCACTGGTATGAAGAATACAGAGACACAGTCAACAAAGAACGATGAAAGTGTTTAAAAAAGGACTTAATCAGATTTCCGCATAAAGAAAGGAGACGTGAAAGTAGATTGGCTCTAGGAAAGAAAATAATGCTTTCGGTTGTTAACCTGTCTGAAGTTTATCCCTCATTTTCTACAGTTATAACTTACATTTAAGGTATAAGTACCATTTAATATGAAAGTGATAAGAAACTACCATGTGATCACGTTATTTTTTAATAATTGCAACATGAAAGACAAAAAAGGGGTAGTGATTCTGTCTACTGCAACATTTTTTCCTGTAAAATTCCAGTTTGCTAAGGAAGTTAAGCCTCATTCAAGTGCTTACTCTGCATATCGTCACCGTGAGACAAAAAAAAGAGCATCTCCATTTTGAAGCAAATTGGGGATTTTAAGGGAAAATAAACTCTATTGGTCTGCATCTACATCTGTGTGGTTTCATTGATTTTTTAATAGGCTGCGTATGCCTTTGAATGTATTGATTTTAATGATTGTCTTTTTACTCTGTTTTTAATGTTATGGTCTTTTAACCTTGTTTTAATTTTCCCTTTTTTTTTTTTAAATGTAGCACTTTGTAGCACTTTGAGATTTGAAGTCAAATGTAAAGTGTGTTACAAATAAAATTCATTCTTATTATTATTATTATTGATGAATGTTATCTACTGAGAAATATCAAAAAGGAGATGTGACTTTAACTAAACTGCAGTTTACATTTAGCACTTTTTTTCATGAAAAAATTTAAATTTAGTCGAAAAAGTGTATGATTAATGTGACATGTATGTATTTTTTTTCAAGAATCAGAAATTTTATTTTCATTAAAGCGACATCTTGCTCAGAATGCATGTTTAGGAGAAATTAAAAGAAACATAGAAAAAGATAAGAGGTAAAGGATCGGTCTGTACTGTTCATTGGTCCATCACAAAAACAATTAAAGCAAAAAAAAATTCTGCAGAAAAAATTAAACCACCTGTTGCATTTAGTAGTTTTCTGAAAAAAAAAAATGCAGAAAAAAAACTTTGAACCAATAAATATGTTCTTTTCTTTTAATTAATGCAGTTGATTACCTAAAAACCAAATAATAAAAAGAGGCGATTGTATTATAAATCAACCCTATGTATAAGACATCAGATCCTTTATTAGAAGCTCTTATTTATTGTAATTATAATTTAATTATAACTACAACTAATGACAAATTATAACAAAGATTATAATATCAAATCAAACCAGTTAAATAAATCAAAGATAAATATGTAAAACAGAATTGTGGGCTTAATTCAAGTCTGCTTAAAAGTTTATTTTCAAACCTCACTTTTTACATCAGTTGCTTCACTGGAGGCATGTGCAAATTTATTAGTTTCTTTTTTTAAACTAAGAAATCAAACGTCAACTGGATGATGGACCAAAAGTTTTTCAAAAGATTGTTTTGAGCTTTAAAATTAAACGAAATATTACTTTTGATTGTAATATTTAATGGGATTTTCATCAACCTTGTCCAAGCTTTTTGCTTGTAGAACATGTTGGGTTGTTTAGGAATGATCTTTTTTTACACATTTCTCCTCTTAAAGAAGTGTTTCAGTTTCCTGCCTTCCAGCCCAGACATGCTTACATAAAGAAAAACACAGACTGTTACCTTGAAAGCAACCCTGTGAGCCTCCTGCGACCTTCACATTCCCATCTCCATGCCTGCTTCGTTGCATATTTTGTTTTACAAAAACAAAAACTTTTTTTCCAAGTGTTTTTCAAGAATCCATCCTATTCTGTTGATCCAAATACTCAGCAAACTCAACATTGGTGCATAGTGGTGAGTTTGAGCTTCAATGGTATTAATTTTCCAACCTTTTCATCGATCATCTATTATAGGATAGAGGCACCTGATCAGCATTATTTCTAACATCAAAATCAGGCGTTTGTTTCATTTTTCTCTGACTGACTGTGTTTTAATGTAATATTCAAAAGCTGAAGGGGAAATTATCTGTTTTTGGAAACAAAACGGATGAAAGGAAGGTTGTTGGAGTAAGGATGGAAAGTAGGAAGCATGTTTCAGATGCATCACATAAATACTTATGAAAAGTAAAAATGCTTCAGAGCATGAAGTCCATAATCATTAACATGTGTAGGGAAAGTTTGGCTCAACTGTCTAATTTAAGGAAACTTTAAAAGCTTGGATTGGATTTTTCTTTATAGATTTTTTTTTGTATATACGTTTTTCCAAAAGCATGTGGCTTGAGGCTGACGACTTCCAACAGAACTGGCTTTATCCTGAAACCAACATTCATTATGTGTCATTCAGCTGTAACCGCTGATGACAATTTTCAGAACTTTAACCGCAGCGCATGGAAACTTGTGGCGAGCAGCGTGGGCTACACACCCACATGAGGGAGGGGGGGGGTCTCCAAGGAGATCAGATCTGGTGTTTACCAGTCATATGGGGATAAGGCTGGGCATCTATAAAACACATTCCTCTATAAGTTCCTCGTTTCTCTTTGTGGCGACAGTGGCGTCAGATGCAGGAGTTTGCCCTGCAACCAGAGGGGTGCCGGTTCAAGGTCTGATTTTCAGTGTTGTTGTGTCCTTGGGCAAGGCCTTTCACCCGCATTGCCTACTGATGGTGGTCAGAGAGATTGGTGTATGGCAGCCTCAGTGAGCCACAGGGCAGCTGTAGCTACAATGTAATTTGCCACCATCAGTGTGTGAGTGGTGTGTGAATGACTGAATGTAGTGCAAAGCGCGTCAATTCTTCTGCCTTGAAAAAGCAAGTTGAGGCAATTTACCATTTTGTTTCTTCACTAAGTTTTTTACCAACTGAAGTTTTTTATATTCTAGAACAGATATCTTCAACAGGGGTCCGCAAACACCTAGGGGGTCCACGGAGGTACTAAATAGAGGTCGCCATTGTTTTGGTTGATTAGACTTTTTTTATATTTCCCCCCTGCAATTTTCTCCACCAATTGAAATTTCTTTAAATCCACATTAAAGGAATAGTACACCCAAAACATGATTAGCCTTCATTTTCTACTCAACCCCATGCTGAACAACACTCTGGAGTACTTTTTTGATATCTCAAATGCATCTGGAGATCTGGGAGGCTTCTTGCTGTCTGCTGACATTCAAATAATGGAGGTCTATGGCGCCCGAGGCAGAAAGGTCCATAAAAGTCCACAAAAAACGTGTCAATATTCCTCCATACTGCTCGTCCAATGTATTCCAAGTGTCCTGAGTGGGTAGCATCCAGAATTTACTCGAAACAAAGTCATTTAGAATGTTTTTAGAGCGTAAACAGTAGTGTATAGGATTTCCTAAAAGCGCGTTCACGAGTCTACGGAAACCGCGGCAGACCAAACCAGATGAAAGTGCGCATTCAGCGTCTGCTCTGCCAATAATGCAAGCGTAGAAGAAGAAATGTGCTGTTTACCTGTGCAAAGAAAGAAACAACGAAAGAAAAATGTCTGAGGACTTCAGTGTTGAGGAAGAGCATGAGTTCTTTGCCGAGCTGAATGGGCTGGTTTGGTCTGCCGGCTTCCGTAGCGTCGTGATCGCGCAGGTGCGCGCTTTCAGGAAATCCTATACACTACTGTTTATGCTCTAAAAACATTCTAAATGACTTCGTTTCGAGTAAATTCTGGATGCTACCCACTCAGGACACTTGGAATACATTGGACGAGCAGTATGGAGGAATATTGACACGTTTTTTGTGGACTTTTATGGACCTTTCTGCCTCGGGCACCATAGACCTCCATTATTTGAATGTCAGCAGACAGCAAGAAGCCTCCCAGATCTCCAGATGCATTTGAGATATCAAAAAAGTACTCCAGAGTGTTGTTCAGCATGGGGGTGAGTAGAAAATGAAGGCTAATCATGTTTTGGGTGTACTATTCCTTTAACATGAATTCAGCACACTGTAGTAAACAGATAAATGGATGCAGATGTCTTTCAGTCATCAATGCACACATTCAGCGACACACTGGAGCTCTTTCAAGCTGGACACCGTTTCATTCACAACACCCCTCCCATCAATGAGAAATCCGAATTAGAAACACTTTAAAAATCCAAGAGTTACAACTCCATCTGTAATAGAGTGAATAGGACCAGTCTGATAGAACACAATTTCATACAATACATATAATTAGGGGGTCCCCGCTCCATCTCGCCAACAGTTTTGGCCTGGTCCTTGGCCTGGAAAACATTGAAGACTAAAGTTCTAGTTATATAAAGTTGTATAAGTTATAGTTCTACAACTTTTCACAAGTTTGCATCAGTTTTACCACTAGCAGAAAGTGATATGTAAATGTGAAATGAAGGGAAGTGGAGACCCCATCTTTTCATTGTCTCATCGTGCATCCTTGCAGGGATGAAAGGCGCTGGTGTCTCCAGCTTCCTCTGGGAGGGTCAGGTAACACCCTGGAGAGGTTGCCAGTCCATCGCAAAGCAGGGACGACCATGCACACAAATACTCATTTCTAGTCTGAAAGTAAACCTAAAAGTTTTGTTTCTGGACTGTGGAGGTAACATAAAGTATCTGGAGAACACCAACAGATGTAGAGGGACGAGATGGAAACTCCAATCCTCTAAAGATGTCCAGCTAGGATTTTAAAAACCTGCCTTTTCAGTGAAATGCAAACAAAATGTTAGGAGCGCTTTGCATTTTTTATCTGCTGAAAGTCATTGGATTGTAGAAACGGCATGATACTGCCACCACCATGCTTCACCATGAGGTTGGTGACCATAGTTTGATTAACACTGTATGTTGGCCACTCCACTATTTACATGTAGATCAAATATTGTGTTTTGCTGTTATTTTTATGTGAGCAATTTTCCTCCAGATGTTTGCTGTTTCTCCAACATAGCTTAGTGAGAAACTGAGCAGCTTGAGGTGGAAACATTCTGCCACTCCTTTAGCCTTAGGCTTCTTGGCTACTTCTCTGACTGATGCATGTCAGTTGAACCATGTTTTGGTAAATTTCCAATTATTTCACACTCCCTCTGTTTTGAGATGAACGACTGAGCTGTGAGACGTTCAATGACGTCCAATAACTTTAACTTGATTGTTTTTCTTGGTCTTTATGATGCAGTTTAAACACTGATGATCTCTAATGAACTTAAAAATCTGTATTATACATTAAATTACATAAAAACTGATGATTTTGTGAGATATTTCAAAATATCTCATTGGTCCTTTGAAGTACTCCGAAACGATGCACTACTCTAGCAGAAAAGATTCAAACAGGTTTCACTGGAATCATAGGTGAAGAACTGCATAACAGTGACTACAAGCAAAGCTCAGGGTGGAGCAGCACCAAATTATTGTGTTTGTTTAATATCAGAAGTCTTTCTCCAAGTCCAATAATGAAAACCAAATGTCTTTGGGAAAGGCCAGCGCATGTCGAAACCACAGAGGAAGAGGAGCAGCTGCTGCGCTTTTTCTTCCAGAAATCTGTGAATCTGATGATGTAATTTCAGCAGCTTTCTTCAAACTACAAGGAAGTAAATGTGTGCACATGTACGTTTAATGTGTTATATCTGCCATGAAACTGAGACATGTGCCATCTTGTTTTACTGCTGTGTTTCAGACAAAGCCTGGAGTGAGTCATGTGAACTGAGGTCCTGCAAGCTTTGCCTCATGAACATTTCAGGAGGATCCCTCATCCTTCTGTCAGCCTGTTGTGGCTGATCTGCAGGCACATGCTCACTGTAAACAAAAGCAGCTTGCTGCTGCACCGAATCCCGTGCCTGGTCGTCTGGATGGAAATATTCAATCAATATAATCCACTTAACAGAGATAAAAGCAGATTACTTCAAGGTTAAACAACCTGTAGCCTCCTGTATGAATTGCAGATGACGTCCTAAATTACCCACTTTATTAAAACATGATCCATTAGTAGCTCTGTCTGCGCGCAGGGGTCAGTTTTAATAAAAGGATGGGATCCATTACTGTTTATTTCACGACATATCCTGAAATCCCCCTGCGAACGGGAAGCAGGTGGACTTATCTCCCTCCAAGTGGCCACTTCACAGTCTCCATACGTGCGCAAGCACGGATGCGCATTAATGGGCAGGAAAGGGAGGTTTTGCGAAAACACAAAGACAATGCGACCAACGTCTTATGCCGGTAAAGTCGTTAGGAGTTACAGCCAAGGATGTCTAACAGGAATTCTTAAACGATCCACCCGGTGCCAAAGTTTCCCCGCTTCCCAATGACGCACGAGAGCGCATTGAGATGAAGGTTAGGGGTCCCTGCGGGGTCCTTCTCACTACGAGGTAGACAATTAGGATTATTTACTTCTAACCCGAGTTATTTATGGCATCCCATCACAGGATTGCTGCTTTTTTCTTTTTCTTTTTTTGCTAACTTCCAATAAAGTTTCACATGCGCGACTCAAAAACAGACAGCAATCTTTAATAGTCTTAAATAAAAAGATAAGATCATCAAACACAAGATTTTTTTCCACGTCACTCACCTGAAGCTGCGAGTCCGAACAGGACAGCGAAAACATAGAGTCCTTTTACGCACATTTGGACGGCGGGTCAGCTGAGCGCGCGCTGATGGGGGGGCAAGGAGTCAGTAAAGCCACTCCACTCAAAATTCTTCCACGGACTGACTCACAGACACAGTGAAACTCTTTGTAGAGGGATATAAACATCAAAAAACACGTCACGATAGGTCCTCTCCTTCGGCTTTCCTGTCCAAAAAGCGCATCCCAGCTCGCCTTCTGGCGTCAAACGCTTCCCTTCATGCGCCCTCCCACCATCATTCCGGGCGGAGTGAAAAGAAAAAGGAAGAAAGGGGAACTGAAGCAATCTCTGCTGCGCTCTCACATCTGCTCAGAGCTCACGAGTTAAACCCCAAACCAGTCATCAGACCAGTTCTGCGGCTGAAGGCGAAGATATTCCACAGATTGAACCATGACCTGGAAAAATCTAATCCGTTTCAAACTTTCTCTCTCTCTCAAACCTTTAGGCTTTTTACTTATGGAAGAGGACTAGGGCCTCTGAAAAAAAAAAAAAAAAAAGAAAAGTTAACTGATTCTGACTTTAATCTCAGAATTCTGACTGATAACAAACATGTTAGCATCAAGCCATAGCCATGTCTGTTTTAGAGACTAGCTCTCTTGTTAAAGTTGCCTAATTTCGTCATTTTTCACCAATGTGTCACTGGACTTCTCAAACAACTCACATCTTTGTCAGTGAAGCCGAGTGCTCTCACATCTCTTCCTTCATGGTGCCCATACATTAAAGATGAGATTAAGGTCAGAATTCTGAGAAAAAAGTCAGAATTCTGAGATTAAAGTCAGAATTCTGAGATTAAAGTCAGAATTCTAAGAAAAAAGTCAGAATTCTGAGATTAAAGTCAGAATTCTGAGAATAAAAGTCAGAATTCTGAGATTAAAGTTAGAATTCTGATATTAAAGTCAGAATTCTAAGAAAAAAGTCAGAATTCTGACTTTTTTCCCATACTAAACTGAAATAAAATTTAAAAATCGGTTAACTTTTTTTTTTCAGTGGCCCTAATCCTCTTCCGTATTTTACTACATGCTAAGGAAGTCTGTGGAATTTTAAATGTATTCTCAAATAAACTGAATCTAAATCAAAGTAGTAAAAGTTTAACCAGGCCTTTATTATATCTCTGGTTTTCTGCTTTCCATGTCTAATTCTTCTATGAAATGTGACATCGCTAACCAATGGCATAAATATTGGTGAGCAGAGGCTGCAGTAGCTTGGGGGCCCCCCACCTCTTAGGGGCCCCATCACTGACACCTGGTTGGCCCCCTTTGCAATTATGGTTTAGGACGTCTGATTGGAGACTTAATGGGGCGAAAAATCCCTTTCAAAACCCACCAAATATTAAACCGACTGACCGTACCTTATTTTACAACAACACATGTCAGATTTCAAAATGATGGTGAGCCGTTTAAACCAGACATCAATAGCAAAGCAGACAGTGGTACTTTTAATTACTATGTTAATAACTGTTTATAGTTGACTAGATGGTTGGTAAAAAATACACTCATATAATATGTTTCAAACCAAATTAAAGGTCCCTAAAGAACGATGAATTTGAGTATTTTATTTTTACACTATGACTTGGAATTATGGGTAATCCAGAGTGTTGTACTTCCTATGGGGCCCAGCCAGATAATGTTGGTTACGGGCTTATTGTTGTGTCGTTATGCCATTGTCGCCAAGTCAGCCACTTGATTTTAGAGAAAAAACATCCTAGAAAGTTACTCTCCTTGTCTTTTTATTTTTTTATAGATTTTTTATAGAAATCTGTCATTTTGAACGACTTTTTATAACCTGCGCTAAGATAGGGCTGCAGCTTATGATTATTTTGCAAATCAGTTAATCTGTTTTTTTTTTGTTTTTGTTTTTTTGATTATCGATTAATAATCGGATATCAAATGGTTCCTTAAAGAAGAGTTTTTACAAAATGAAACTAGGACAAACTAAAACTTTTCCACAAGAGGAATTCTGGATATAGAATAGTGACAGACGTAAAAGTTTTTTTCTCTCTAAAATCTATACTCCAGTTTATGCCTAAATGAAAGTTAATTTATAAGTAAGAAAAATGTGGGTGTTTTTTTTTGTTTGTTTTTTTTTTTTTCAAAGACCACATGACTTTAATTAATTTCAGCTGTTACATGCAGGGAGGGATTATTCGTTGGTGATTAAAAAACTTTCAGCATAAAAGCTCATATTTGATTTGTTTAAATGGAGGACTTTAAACTATATTTACTGAATGATTTTACAGCTATTTGATTTATATTTCAAGAAATATGCTAATTTTGAAGATGATGATAAAGTTTTAATCATGTTCAGCAGTGGGAACGGGAGTTAATAAAATAAACAAGAATCTGATTCTAAAACAACCCCATTGTAAAAAGGATAGGAAGAGTTAAGCCACATGAGGGCAGAGCTGCACTGCAGTGTCCACATGCCTTCAAATGTATGTGCAGGCTGACTTACATATGGAACTTTGGGAAAATGAATAATGGCTGTAACAAAAAAAAAACTAATAGTTAAAAGTAACCTCTTAATTACAAAATTCTACAGAATCATATGCCTAAAACAGTAGAGTTAAACACTGATCTGTTCGGTCATGTTGCAATCTTTTGTGGGACAAATGTCTGCTGTTTGTGCAGTGGTGGTGCAAGGGTAGAGCACACATTCCTAATATGGCAGACACAGCCACCCTGGGTCCTTTACTGTATGTCTTCACCCTCTTTTTTCATCAAGTTTCTGTCCGTCTACTTTTTATTTAAGAAAACTGGTACCTAAACTTTTTTAAATAAGTGGTAAAGATTGATTAATCACGCCAGGATTGAACTGTACGGTTTGACATAGCATAGCCAGTTAGGATGCTATGCAAGGAATATTTTTAAAATGACAAACGGTACACAATATGTGACATGTTATCATAAAACAAACATAGCATTCTAAAAAAATAGAAGTGCCTTAGTTGGTGGAGCTTTGCTGCAGGACAGCCCACTAAGTCTAACTCTAAGTCTAAAGACTCTAATGCTATATTTCATAGAAAAAAAAAAAGTTACATGTATTTCAGTTATTACAAACAAGAAATTAATGATTTCTTACATATTTTTGTAAAAAATTATCATCAGAAAAGTGAAAAATCACCAAATTTGTATTATTGTCTGATACATTGGAATTTGAACTGTTTAAAATTGGATTTGTTTGTAATTTGATTATGAAATGTCCTTTATTTGCCTTGTTTTGGTTTATTTTCCTACCACAAAGTAGTGGTATATAGTCATTTTCTTTAGAAGTAGGATTAAAAAAAGCAGTGCAGCTCCAATTAAGTCAGTGTAACATAATACCAGTGGGGTGTGGCAGAAATAAAATATGGAGGATGCATAAAGAAGAATAAACGCAGGGCAGCAGAGACAAAGGAGCAGCTGAAAGCTGAAACAGTCAATGTTAGGAAAGTAAATGTCAAAACACAAAAGCTTGTGTAATAATTAACAAGATGGGTGTGAAGGCAGAAAGTAAATCGGATGGAAACAGACCAGAGAACTGTGACAATAGCTAATAAAGATAAAACTGAAAAATATGATATCAAAATCCAGTGAGATTAACAAAATGGCCAAAATCTTGACCAAAATGTTGAAGAACAGAAGAAAAACTGAATAAACAGAAACAGTAACTGTAATAGTAACTGTTTCAAACGTGAATATTTTTTCAGCATTGCAAAATAAAAAAAAATGCAGCGATAGATTGATTAAATCATTTGCTTTTTTTCTGCTGGAGGGAGGAGCTGTTATATCAATTAGCTGTTAGCTGTTCTGACAAAGACAGGGACTCCATTCTACATCAATCAGAGCTGAATTAATTCACACCAAACCAGATACATTTTTTTTTAACACATTTGATAACCGGAGGTTAATATTTCCATGTGTTAATGCTTTTTTTTCTCCCTGATGTTTCAATGTATTAATAAAATAAAACATATAAAACATCTATGAAAATAGAAGTTTAGATACTATTTTTATAGTAGCAGAAGCCAGGCAGATGATGAGAGTGGGGAGCCTCACATATTGTTCCACAGTATGTCAGCACCACAAAGAACATCACCACCCGAGCCAACCAGCAACCTTGGATGAATGGGGAGGTCTGGAAATCGCTAAAAGCATGAAAATCAGCTTTCAGGTCTGGAGATAAAGAGGCACTAAGGACAGCATGTGGAAACTTGAACCGTGCCATCAGATCAGCGAAGCAGAACACTGCAAAAAAATGAAATCTAAATAAGTCTTTTTTTCTTAAAATAAGAGCATTTTATCTTGAATTAAGGATTTAAGTGAAACACTTTTCCAATGGAACAAGACAATTTACACTTAAAATAACAAAAAAACGATTGCATTGTCTTATTTCAAGTGCATAATATCTGGATACCTTATTTTAAGAGTAAAAGTATTAAATCCATTGGGAAATCATCTTATTCACCTGCTCAAATTAAAGGTAAATACCCTTAATTTAAGACATTTTTACTCATTTTGAGATCATTTTTGGAGTGAACAACATAAAAAGGGATACCAGGAGGATGTGGCAAGGCATATGGGTGATTAGTGACTACAACACTCCCTCCCCCAGGTAGATGCAGCAAATGCTGACTGTCTAAATTAACTACACAAATTCTTTGGAAGGGTTGAGGCAGTGAAAGCCGTTCCACATCAGGGGGAGGAGGCAACCTGGACGTAGCTGAAGTGAGGAAAACTCTGAGGAGAGTCAACCCAAAAAAAGGCCCCAGGCCCCATTGACATACCTGGGCGGGTGTACAAGGAGTGTGCAGATCAGCTGGCTGGTGTCATCACAGACATTTTTAACACCTGACTGGACCGATCCGTAGTACCAGCATCGTCTGTCACCATCATTCTGGTCCCAAAGAAGCCTCGGCCTGTCGTACTGACTCCTATCATGATGAAGGGCTTTGAAAGGCTGGTTAAAGAACACATCGTCTCCAGTCTCCTCCCAACATTCGACCCCATGCCATCTCCTCTGCTCTTCACCTTGAGCTTATCACACCTAGAGGAGAAGGACACCCATGTGCGGATGCTGTTCCTGGGCTCCAGCTTTCAGCACCATCATCCCACAGCATCTGATGGGCAAACTGGAAACTGAAAGTTTCATTGACTTATTTTTGTGTATTAGCTTGTTAGGTTACAACATGCCTTACATCATTCTATAATTTACTCTTCTGCTCTGCCTAAAGAAAATCTGCCATTTTTACACAAAATCTGCATATCATTCCCTTTAATTTAAATCTCTCTAGCAATGGCGACACCACAAAGAAATGTGACTAAAGGTTTACTGAAGGAAGGGGTTGATGGGAGGGATGTATGGGAAGAGTTATTTGTTTATTTTGGGAGACTTGATTTAAGACTTCAAGGAAGAAGACTCAGCATGGGGGGGCAGTCTTCAGAAATCAAACCAATTTAAGTAATCCCAGGTGGAACCTGCAACAAACAAATGTAAGGGAGCATGGGGTCAAGAAAAACACGACAGAATGAAGGTTGGTCACTGGGTCATTAGAGATATGATTGAGCTTAATATACTAACTTAGTTTCACTGGCAAGAAAAGGCTACACAAGCTACATTTACATGCATACAAATTTCCCCAAACCCCGAATTTTCCTCCATTTACAGTCATTGCGTGTGTGTTTTTCTTAAATATCAATAAAAGAGGAATAAGATGGCTGTGTGTTCTTTAGACAGGATAACATAATTATATTGCACTTTTTTTTCTGCATTTTTGTTGTTTTTCTATCTAGTCACAGTCAACAATTTGTTTAGGACTGGCCATGCTGTTTTTTCCACTTTACCCACAAAGAGGAGGCTAGATCTGACTCTTTTAGTAAAAAAAAAAAAAAATTTAATTAAAATAAACTATGTATTGATGAATAAGTCGAGAAACCAGCCACCAGATTAAGAAAAGATGTTCTTTAAAACAACTTCTCAATCCTGTATCAATTCTAAAAAATACAAAAAAGGAAATAAAGTATGAATTTATGATAGATGTTTCTACATTGTTTAGACTTAGAGTATAAAACCTGGAAAGATGAGAAGAAAAACAGCCCAGAAAGTTAGAAATGACAAAAAAAACGACACAAGGATGGAAGAAAGCAGAAAAAGACCAAATTAAAGGAAGATATGATGAAAGAGATGAAGAAAACAAAGTGGAAGAGAAGGGAAAAAAAGGAAAGAGGTATATGAGCCACTTTGCAATATGTATTTCATGTCTACCAGGTGGCTATGTAATACAATGTAAGCTTTAAAGAGGAACCTCACCTTTACCAAATGGCTTTGGTGTGCACATAGTTTTAGACCGCACCTTAACACTTGTAAGCCTCCTGTTTGTTTGCCTGTTTTGTTTGTCTATGCTTATTGGTTTGTTGCTTAAGAAGGTGCAATGTTTTCTGTTAAGCTGCCAGTAAAATAAATAAATGAAATAATGTCACAATCGCCTTTCAGTTACGGAAACACTCCACCAGAAATCAACCAGGGGCTTTAAGTCTTAGCCTCTATGAGAGAAATTAAATTTGGAAGTAATGACAAAAGGAAGGATGGATGGAGGGGAATGAATTGGGCGGGGCGATATTGGCTGAAAATCTTATGATATTTTGAAGAACTATCGATATAAAGATAAAATTAATGATAAAACACTCATTAATTCTTTGAGGTTTTTCTTAGTTTACCGTATAGATGTGAATGAAACAGTAATCACAGCAGAAACAAACAAACAAAACTTTTAAAATAGAAATGAAATTTAAAATAGGCTTCTTCATGACTCCAATTATATAAAGAAATATGACTTATACCACAAAACATCCCATGGTAACTGCATTTAATCATATTCTTTGAATTTTCCAATTCCCCGATGGAAAAAAATATTGAAAATACATTAAAGGATAAACTAAATGCCCACACTGCAAAAAATGTAAATCTAAATAAGTAATTTTTTCCAAAGTGCATTTTTTCTTGAACTGAGGTGGTAATTGAGAAACTTTGCCAATGGAATGAGACAATTTACATTTAAAATAAGAAAAAAATATAGCATTGTCTTATTTCAAGTGCATATTATCTAATTATCTTATTTTTCAGAGCAAAAATACTCATTCCATTGGCAAATAATCTTATTTACCTACTCAAATTAAGGGTAAATACACAAAATTTATGACACTATTACTTATTTCTGGATCGTTTTTGCAGTGCAACCCTTGGCACAAAGGACTAACTTGAGAAAGGAAGGGAGAAAGGGATGCATCAAGAAAGCAAGGGAGGAAGGATACAAGGACAGATGGGAGGAGAGAAGGAAACAAAAAGAAAGGAAAAGAAAGGACATAAAGAACAAAAGAAACAAACGCAAGGAAGGAGACGAAAAAGGCTGAAGGACTGTTTCAAGGAACAAAAGAACGGAGATATTTCAAAAGGCAAGGAGGAAGGACAGACAGAAAAAACCAAGAGAGGACAGAGCAGAGAAAAGCAAGGAATGAGAAAAAAGTTGAAACAGAAAGGAGGAAAGAGGCCATGGAAGGTGAAAGAACATCGATGGGAAAAAACATACAATTATGGAAAGATCCTATACTTTACATCTACCCAGACTAGAAAAACAAAAAACTTTTTGTTCTTGTTGTGACTATTTGGATAGATATTCTGTGTAAAGCTTGTTAATGCAGTTATATAAACTGATACAGCACAAGTGGGTTAAAAAAGCAAAGGAGTAGCAACTGTGGAAGCTGTTAGTTTGTGTATTTTTCCATTTTTATCTCTATTAACTATTTACACTATTCAAAAATGAGAGTAGAAATACTTGGAAAAGGTGAAAAAAAAGACAGTTTTCTATTTGTATCAATTTTAGCATTTTAGTCACTGCTGTTAACAACTAACCCTGACATTTACCACAATCCTAACTGTAAACCACTAAACCGAATCCCTAACATTACAAATGGGGATCCACCACATTAATGCCACCCTTTGTGTGATGATCCTGGCACTGGAGCTGACCCAGTCTGCCCCCTTAATGTTCTGAGATACTTGGAGATCGAACCTGGATCTGAAACTGGACCAACCTGCTGGATTTCCCCTCTGCTCATCTGCTGATATCCAAATCAATCTCTGGACACACTACCTTTCCCTGTCTGACCCTCAGAGTCCGAACTCCATGCGAAGACAGGACATACCAGTCTGCACACAGAAGCTGAGCGTCCCAGATTCAGCGTCTCTCACCTGTGTCCTCAATAAACTTTTCAAATCGTCACTGCCCTGTTGTGGTGAATCTTGGGTCCACTTCCAGCCCATTACACCTTGTTACCCACAAGGCCTGTCGGTGCTCAGAACGTTTTTAAATATACCAAAAATGTTCAAAAATACTACTATAAACAAATACACACACACACACACTACATCTGTAACACAAGTAGGAGCTGGAATTAGTCCATATTTTCTATCCAATTCCCAATATATTACTATGCAATAAACATGCCACGCCGTTTATGTACTTATGGTTCAGCATAAATACTGTAAAAAATATATATATTTTCAAAGGAGAAAAAAGAAGAGCAAAAATTAAATGAAAAAGTATTTGACTCATTAAAATATTTTACCCGGTGTTAACCAGTAGGAACAAGTTTTAAAGTGCATGACTTTAATCTTGCATAGATTTATATTTCATACTAATAAGCTGCTGACAGAAAATGTTGTAAGCTCCATTATGATCCACGTTTTTTTCCTCACCCCACCCCCTCCGCTTCCCAGAGGAATTCTGAATTATTACAGAAAGATCAAATAAAAATCACCTTTTCCTTCGTGTTTTAATTTCCTTATATGTAGAATATCGTGCAGCTTACACCCAGAGTGCATCCTTACCAGATAAATAACTATCCTGCTGTTTTTTAAAGCAGTGCAAATCTGTGAATCTGTGAGCCGAGTTCCTCCATCCTTCCTTTGGGATCAATCCCACTGCCTCCGCTAATCTAGTTTGTCTCAGGTGTTACCCAGAGCCCCCACCCAAAGGTAAACTATAGAATAAAAACTGATGGTCAAATTAAAACAACTTCCCATTCCGACTCAATGCCTCCACTACCTGAGATGTTTTAACTCTTCATGCAGAGAAAAAGCTTATTTATAACCTGCAGATAATAATCTTTATGGAGCCTCTTTTGCATTCAGAATAATAAGAGGGCATTTTTTATTTCAGCTAAAATCCAAAGCTTCCTGTCAGCTCAACTCAAAATCTCAAAAGGCCAAAAGATCCCTAAAAAAATGAATCATTCCTGTCTTCTATATATCTAAACTTTTCTAAATGTTTACTATAAATCATTTACATTGGGTCAGACAACAGCTGTGTGATGTCAAAAGCATATTATGTAATTGTTGTTCTATTTGGAAATTAAAGACTCATTAACCTTATCTGCAAAGCAAATCCATGAACTACTATGTTTTTTTGAGACACCTCTTTTTAAATGAATACTGTTATTTCTCTACAACGTCTGAAAATACCAAATTCATACAATTATTCTTCCACAACACTTCAAGTCATCTGCGTCTTACCCAGATCACTGAAAAAAATAATGCAACTGCTTTTGGCATTTACTTAATCATATTTAGTTACTTTAACACAATTGCTTCATGTTAGCAGGGTAGGACATAAAGCAATTGTGTTAAAGTAACTAAATATGATTAACTAAATGCCAAAAGCGGTTGCTTTATTTTTTTTTCATAAAGGAAATGGCACATTACATTAGCTCTGTTGTGAGACTCATTTTTAATATGTTTTCTGTTATTTCAAACATGCATTTGTAGTTTGGGATTCGGGATCGTCCTTCATTATATTTAGCTAAGATTATAACACAACTATTATATTTTCATGCTCACTCACCTGCAGCTGTAAGTCCAGACAGGAAAGCAAAAATATAAAGTATATTTAAGCACATTCTTACAGCAGGTCAGCAGATCAAAGAGTCAGAGCCAATCTAGTAACCTTCTGAAGAAATCTACAGAATCCCTGTGTAGAGGGATGAACAAAATGGCCATCTCTATGTCATTAGTCATCACGGTACGTTGAAACCAAACTTTGGTGAATGGTCCCTTTGTCCAATCAGCTACGACTATTCCATTTAATGTCCCTCACGTCCCAGAACAGATTGAACAGGAGCAGTCCCAGATTAATAATGTGTTGAACTAAACGTATGGAGCCACATATTAACAATCAGACTTACCAGGTTAGTGGAGCCAATCCATGAGACACTTTGTACACAATTACAAAATCTGAATATAAAATCAGATTGTTTCAGCTCAGAAACTTATTTTTAACCCAATTTTTTGAATTTATGAATTTTGTTTTTAATCCTATGTTTTCAAGATCTGCTTAGAGTCTTTATAAAGTGGACCTACTAGCTTACGCTGCAAAAATGATCTAAAAATAAGTCAAAATTTATCTAAGTTTATTTACCCTTAATCCACATATTGATATGCTTTAATTATATACAAATATCTAATAATCCCTTCCATGGTCATTTTTAAATGAATGATTAAATTTCCTAAATGCCAGGTTGTGGGGAGATTTGGATCCAAATGCAGAGATGGAAGCTAAGGTGGTTTTTTTGCAGAGTTAATAAGGAATGGTGGCAACAGAAGCATAAATCCAAAAACAACTGATCAAGGAACACAGGAACCAGAACAAAGGGGAACACATGGGTTAAGGAGCGAATGAAGAGAACCCAGTAAACAGTAAGTGCAGAGGAATATATATGCCAAACAGAGCAAAGAATAGAGTAATCAGCTGATTGGGAGCAGGTGTGAACAGGAGGATCTAGAAGGGAGCAAGTGGAAGGAGACTGACACAAGGGGGCAACAGAGAGCAAACAAGAAATACATACAAACTCAAATACAACCGGAAAACAGCCAGAATGATACGAAATTGAAATCATAGTGTAACTGAAAACTCAAAAAGAAAACTTAAACAGAACTAAAAAAAAAGACTAGAAGGGGCAGAATCATGACACTGAGCCATTATTTTAACTTAAACGTTTCAGAAGATTTAAAAAAGTTTCTGCATAAAATGTAGAATTTTGAATGATTTTTGTCATTTTTAAATAAAAGCCTTTATAAGAATCTGTTGTTTTCATAAAACACCAAACATATTCAGAGTAAAGAAGCTTATTTAACTTCCAACGGCATTGTTTGTATAAAAAAAGAAGTTGCTTTAAAAAAGTAAGGTTTTTCATGGTTAAGCCACATGGGGGCAGAGCTGTGCTACAATGTCCACTGCCTGAAGCATGCCCATGCTTTTATACAACCTCTGAGGATGTAATATTGCCAATAACAGAAAGTTCTTACTGATTACAAAACCTTTATTATTAATACATTTGGCAGAGATTCTTTTAATAGCCTCTAAAGGTTTATATCCAAAAACTGCAGGGTTAAACACTGACCTTTTCCGTCACATTGTTAAACTGCTCTGGGTCCAATGTGGTGAGTTTATCATAACAGAATTGGATTATAGGTTTGATCCAAACAAAAAAAGTTAGACTGATTAATGTTACACCAAAGAAATAGAGGACATGTTTAGCATAAAATAAAGCAAAAAGTTGCATACCACTTTTTTTATTTAGGTAAATCCTAAAAGGTTAATTGTGCTTATTTCACTTAAGGTATGATATCAGACATCAACACTATAAGGTGCTGCATTTGTTTCTTGTTAATATAATATATAGAAGATGCATAAAAAAGAAAAAAGGCAAAGCAGCAGGAAAAAAGGAGCAACGGAAATCTTGAAACACCGGTTAACAAGTTAACGTCAAGATGCATATACTGTAGGCTTGTGTGATTATTAGCTAAGCGAACGGAAACAAAGCAGAGAACAGAAACAGGAAATGTGACAACAGCTATTAAAGACAAAACCAGAAAGATTGTTATCAAAACCAAGTGAGATAAAGTAAATGACACAAAGAGTAAACCCACCAACCAGAGACATATTTACAGAAAATGGCATCAGACTAAAAGCTTAAGGAAAAGAAGAAAAAACAAAAAAAAAAACTCCTCGATTCTGTTAGTATCAACCCTGAATGTTGTTTCAGCATTGCAAAATAAAAGCACAGCATACAGTAACAACAAATGAATTAAAACATTAGTTTTCTCAGTGGGAGTGAAGAGCTGTCACGTCAGTTAGCTGTTACCTGCTCTGATAGAGACAGAGGCTCAATCCTGCAGCAGGCTGAATTCATTCACTCCAAAACAGCTAAAGGAGACCTATCATATATTAAAAAAAAACAGTTTTACACATGTTTAACTTGTATTTGCGTTTTGCTGCTTCCTGTAATAGTCCAAGTGTTTAAAAATAACCTGTCAGATTAATAGAACTTTTGCGTTGTCTAAAAAATGAGCTGATTTAAACAACCCAGGCAAAGAAATACTGTCGGATAGACTACAAACTAAAATTCACCTTTACTTTTATGTCAAATCTAACTTTGAATTTATATGTACAGTTAGATAAATTACATTCACAACTTAACATGCCGAAAAAAAAGGCCCACCCTTTCATTTACACTGAATTACACCTGAAAAGACAGACAACTGGTAGTTAGCATGAATGAATGAATGAAT
>NW_015150486.1:406716-420170 GCF_000732505.1 Cyprinodon variegatus | reverse complement strand
ATGCAAAATTCGGTCAATCACACATGTATTCACACACTGATGGTGGCAAGCCACATAGCTGCCCTTGAGCTCACAGACAGAAGTGTGGTGGTATGTTTTAAAAACATGAAACCCCTCATTTAAAAACATGACACCCACAGATAGATTTTTCAAAGCAGATAAGATATAGCAGGTTAGTTTAGCGCTGCAGAAAGGTGGCTTTCAAGGTGGCCCTCCAGGGGTAGGACTTCCTAACTATTTAGAAACTGCTTGCTGCATCCCTGCTAGATGTGCAGGAGGCTGTGTGTTTGTACCATTGTGCATTTGTTTGCAGATATTGTCAGCTAATAAAAAGGTGAGTTAGCTCATTAAAAACATGAGATTAAAAAAAAAGTGGGACTAAGGAGATGAAATCTCGTTATATGATAATGTTTTTGAGTAAAATATGTAATTATTGTGTCTTTTAAAGCTTGTAGCCATAAATTATTTATCAAATTTGACAAAAAGGAAACATTATTCATGATTTTATGTATTTATTGTACTAATGTTATTTCATTGCATGGCAAGGACATCTTTTGACTTTAAAAACAAATTTGGAGAAACAGAGTTAAACATGAAAATTGTTGCAGTAACATAAACAGATCCGCTCACTATCTTCTATATTATTATTATTAATCCACACAGCTCTGCAGTCTATTTTAAAGTTCTGGTAGGTAGGGATGTTTTCCTTTAAATTTTCTCAGAAAGCTGATATAGAATAATCTATACGAGATACAGTTTAATTACAGACACTATTTTATTCAATCATTTTTATAAATTAACGGCACATAAAGGTGCCAATCATGACACAAACTTGAAAAAATAAAAATCTAGATTAATTCATTTTTTTCTTAAAATAAATGCTTTTGTTCTTGGATTTAGGAGGTAAAGGAGACATTTTGCCAATGGAACAAGACAATTTACATTTAAAATAATAGAACACACCTGAATTGTCATATTTCATGTGCATGTTGTCAAATTATCTTATTTTAAGAGTAAAAATACTGATTCCATTGGCAAACTATCTCATTTACCCACTGAAATTAAGATTTTTTTTTACTTATTTCTAGATTGTTTTTCTAGTGCACACCTCCTGTATCCCTGGCTTTAATTAGTCTGTAGTTTTTACATGTAGCTGCTACATCTGCTCTCTGGCTCCTGTGTTTTTTCCAGTTTCTCCTCTGCATGCACGGCGTCTGCAAAGAAACCACTAACCAGGATGATTGGAAATGTGAGGAAAAACTGCTGCTCATCTTCAAAAAGAAGAAGAAATTGTCTCATACAGAATAACTTCGCACTGTCAAAAAGGAACCGCTACTTTTCTTCTGTCACCATGTGCTTACTCAATATGAGGAACTCCTACCCTTAACTCAGACATTAATAAAAGCCTGCATAAGATACCATAACTATTCAGATGACACACAGCTGTACATTACCATGTCACCAGGTGACTAAGCCCATCCAAATTGAAGAAATCAATCCATGGATGTACCAAAACTTTCTTTAGGTGAATTAACTGAAATAGAGCTAATAATATTTGTACCAAAGGAGGAGATTTCAGAAGTTAATCCAACTAGAAACATGCATCAGGGTCTAAATCTGGGTGTAGTAATGGACTCAAACCTGAACCTTCAGAGGCTCATAAAGACAGGAACTAAGTCGGCCTTCGATCAGCTAAAGAGCGTCTCCAGGATTAAAGGACTAATGTCTCAGCAGGATATTTAACATTTTTAGTAGGTTTGGTTACACCAACAGTGTCTTCCCAGGTCTGCTGAAAAAGTCAATGAGGCAGCTGCAGCTGATCCAGAATATTGCTGCTAGCGTCCTCACTGAAATAAAGAACCACATCACTGTGGTTCTAAAATCCTTAGACTGGCTCCCTGTGTCTCAAAGAACACACTTTACATAAAGTTATGTAGGTCTATAAGGCAAGGCAAGGCAAGGCAAAGCAAATTTATTTGTATAGCACAATTCAGTACAAAGACAAAGCAAAGTGTTTTACATTATTAAAATATAGAAAAATAAAACAGAATCAAAGCAAGTAAGAAAAAAAATCATTGAATAGTTGAAATATAAAATACATGAAAGTCATTATATGAACTACCCAGACCTCATATCTAATCTACATACTGAGAACCAAACAAGGAGAATCGGTTTTTAGGTCCTATGCTCCTTGAATAACCTATAAAAAATTTTACAAGTGATGAAAATAAGTTGAAAGTGTGGTTTAAAAAAAAACATATTTGTTTAGAGTGACCTTTGACTGTGCAATCAAAACATTATTAGTTACGTTATCTTCAGTCTTTTTATTTAATCACGTTTGTTTTTGATTATTCCCATTTTTCTTAGGTTATAGTGTTACCTCTATGCTTTTTCCCATCATGTCCAGCACTTTGAATCATCTAAAATGTGCTGTACAGATAAACTTACCACCACATTTGCATCTGACTGGTCTTTCTCACATAGAGAACTTTGGAAAAAATATTACACTATAAATTAAATAAGGACATTTTATATCGAATATCAGATCAGACGGCATCTCTGAATCCATTTAGTCTTTAACTGAATTTTACGGTATACGGTTATTGCATCTTTCTTTAAAAGCAATTGACTTGATCAGATTTTTCTTAGACATTTCCTTAAAATGTATAAGAGGGCCCTGAAATTGAAGGGTTGTTCAAGCCCCAGCTCTGGCTTTCAGTATCGTGTCCTTTTGCAAGACACTTCACATGCATTGCCTACTGATGGTGGTCAGAGCGCCGCTTCTGTCAGTGAACCCCAGGGCAGCTGTGACTACAATGTAGCTTGCCACCATCAGTGTGTGAGTGTGTGGGGAATGACTGAATGCAGTGTAAAGCACTTTGGTCAAGTCCTTTGACTTTAAAATATGTTATATAAGTACAGGCCATTCACTATTTAAAATGATTTTGGTTACATTCCATCATTTGTGAATCATGTGTGCAATCACAACCTTATGAAACTTGTTCTAACAGAAAAAAATGCAGAAAAAAACAAGCTTACATAGGAGCTACCAGTGCGGTAATATATGGGATACCAGTAATGCCAAGATATGCATCCTAAAAGCTGTTTGTTTTGGTTACTCCTATAAATAAAGAGGTTCCTGGTTAAAAATAAAGAAAAGAAACCTTGGTGGGTTCAGGTGGGTGTCTTACTTTGCTTATTATCATCTGTTTTCATTAGTAGGAATATTTTTATTTTGTATATATTAGTGATTATTATTTAACCCTATAATGCCAAATGTATCATATTTGATACATACGGTTTCTGAAATGTTTTGCGTCTGACACCTTTTGCATAATTTAATGGTAAAAACTTTGCTCAAAATCCTATTATACACAATCAGATATACCTGATAACAAAGGGGGGAGGAGACTACACAAAAAATAATCTTGACTTATCGCATAGTAATAAATTATTAATATCAAAAATGTATTTCTGTTTTTTATTTTTACATATTTAGTTAAAAGGCCAAATAAGGACTTCAAACCAAATAATTTTCTGTTTTGTTTTATTCTTGGATCGGGCTTTAAAGGGTTAAAATTATCAACTTGATTGTTAAAAATTGCTTCCATATACACATTTTCACGACACATTTCACCTGTTTGAATAAATAATTTGTATTCTGAGGTTCCACAATGTTTTGTACCTAATTTTTTTTTGTTGTTGCTGTTTTTAATAGAATAAATCAGGAATTAAAGCATTTCTATACCCTTCGGTTTGACTTCAGAAGGAGGTTTAACAGAGAGATCATCTTGAAAAAAGCACACACTTCCTGTAAGGCTAAATGTGTGTGTGTTCAGTGAGTTCATTAGTGTGCACAAGAGAGATAGAGGGGCTCATTCTAACATTAACAAGCCTGCTGAGTCTGATTTAGAATTTCTAAAGGAGATTTTCACAGATTTACGACGGATTCAAGAAGCAAGCAGTGAAGAGACACAGAATGGGTGTTCAGGCGGCGTTCATCGTCCTTCTCATGTTTGTAGCCGCTGTGGAGGCTCAAAAAGGTGAGCAGCCGCCAGTTCTGTCATACCTTGGTTTGCATGTTAAGCTAAAATATTTTATCTGGAGGTAAGACCAATACATAACCTCATATCTCTAAATAAAAAGTTCAACTTTATCTTAATGTCCTTCAGCTGCTGAATTCAAACCCTTTAGTTCATTTGATCCATCGCAATTTGATTGAAGAATTGAATATCACCATAAGATATTTACTGAATGTTTTTTTTATATATATGTAAAAGGAGGAGTCACAGTCTGGAGAGGCAATGTCACTATGACCTGTCCAGAAAAAGGAAAATGGTCAGATGGAAAACAAATCATTAAAAATGATTCAAACACTCTTGAAGTTGAGTTCAAAGGCGTAGCTCAATACGTCTGTGTATACAAAGAAGGTGACACAGAAAAAATATATTCGTTCTACGTAAGAGGGAAAGGTTCGTAAAAACAGATTTCCTTTTATTTCCTTTCAGCTTTTAAAGACCCAGTTTGACAGATCTTCTTTCTCCTTCAGCCTGTAAAAACTGCTATGAGGTGGACGGATATCTCTTCTTGCTGGTGATCCTCGTGGATGTGATCGTGACCGCAGTTGTCATGAGGATGGTCTACGTTTGCTTCAAGAAGAAACAACCAGATGTGATCTATGATGCACCTCCCAGAGGTAGAAATGGACTTAAAACCACATTTCTGCTTATTGAACCAAAGTACTTTATTCTCATTGATTGTTTTCTGTTTTATTTATTTGTTGTAGTACGTAGAAGTCGGCCTCGACAGGAGCAATCTTCTGCCTATGAGGTGGGTGGTGTCACGAACTCTGTTAGAAAAACACTTTTTGTGTTTTATTTTCCTTCTTCTTTTATCTCAAACTGATTTTCTCTTCATTTGAGCTATAATAAGCACACTTTTAGTCGTCTGTTATGGTCTAATCAAATCCTTCGATCTAAACTCAAAAACAAACGAAGCGCAAGCTTTTCATCAAAGTGAGGAGAAGGCCCCCCCACACTGCGCCTCTAGCATCAAAAAGGCGCCGATACGGTGTGATTAAACAACAACGCAGCAGCAGGGCTACTAAAGTCATGTCAGAGCATCAAATACATTTTGTTAAGTGTTTGATGGGAGAATTATTAACTCTATCACAACATGTGACTTGAAGTTATAGCTACAGTGAGGGATAAACGACTTAGTTTATCTTAATTGAGGCAGCGTTTCAGGGCACGCATGAGCAGTAAAACCTTCCTTTCTGCAGACAGCAATCAGGTTACTCAGAACAAGGAACAATTACGATAAATTAGCAACAAAAGCTGAAAGATTTTAGGGGAATCAATGCATTTATTTCAGTTGAGACCAATTTTTTTTACAATAGATTATTTTTAATAAAGCAAATGATATTTTTTTGCAACACAACAAATAACTTTTTTGAAATGCATAAAAAAGTTTATTTTTTCTTTTGGTTTTGCATTTTTAATAACTAACTGAGAAATGTGTTTCTTTGAAAATGAAGCGAAGTTGCAGAAAATGTACTGAGGATCCATTGTCTTTCAGGAAAAAAATTAATAAAATAATTACAACAGATTAAATTATCTAAATCTATTTAGAAAAAGGTATTACTATTAAAATATTTCTGTTTTATTTAGTGTATTATTTTTTTATAATGGATGGGCAGGCGAAATAATAATTTTTTTATCTACTGTTGACATTTCTGTGAATGAGATAATTAATTTAATTTTTTTATCCAGGTTTATTTGTTTGTTAGCTGACAAAAAGGGACTTTTTTATTGTTTAATTTGCTTAATTTTGTGCTTTTCAAAGGGAGCAGTACAGTTTAACCTTTCAAGTTAGTTCGTAAGTAAATTAGCTGGAAACCAAGTTAGATTTTATTCAAATTATTCTTTACTGTTTTGTTTGTGAACTGCAACCCAACCATATCAACTAAAACCTTGTTTGGTTTGTGTCTTTGCAGTCGCTGAATCCAAGCACTCAAGCAACGGAAACGTACTCTGCTGTGGTGCACAAGACAGGATAGACGCCCATCATGGGGGAGGTCAGAAGAAGCAAACATTTACAATTGATCAACAAAATTAGCAATAAGTCACCCAATAGGTTAAAATACCAATTTGAATTATACATGGTAAAATTAGAATGATTATTTGATTGTTTGACCTCTTTGTGTTACTTAATAGCAGCTAATTTGTGTTGCTGCCAGAATATTTTTCAGATTCAAAAAATGTTATCGAAGTTTTTCCTCGTATTCATAAGAATATTCTGTTTTCTGTATTTATTTGTCAAATCGATTTTATTAAACCAGCAAGAATAGTCAAAGAGATTATTGATTTATTTACAAAGTGACCTGAGCAATAAGGGCGTAGAAATAGAGTAAGACAAATTACAACACTTGGGCAACATTTATTAACCATTATTTTATTATCATTTGAGCAAAGAAATTTCAGCCGGTTGTTTTGGGCTCCAGGACATTTAAAAGTCTTTTACAGGATGTTTCTAAGACCTGGAGATTTTTTTCTAAATTCATAGGTTTAAACCTATTTAGACATCTGCATGATTGTGTTCATATGGAAAAGGGAAGAAAATTAAACAATTATAAATATACAATTGCTATCTTAATTCCTGTTCCTAATTAAGTTTTTTCACATCTCCTTCAAACTATTTTACCAACGGAAAGACAACAGTCATTTGAAGCTGTTTTTGGTATTTCTAGGTATGTATACATTTTTACTCATGAGACAGAAAAAAAAGAAAGCTTTTCCTGGACTTATCTGGGGTCTAGGCAACTATAGCCTATCTAAGCCGATTTTGGGAAATTAATTAAAACAGTTAATGCATATTTGTGTGACATTACAGACATGTTTTAATTCCAATTTATATGCATCTTTTAAAATGTAATAGAAAATTAGATACCAGATGGAGGAAAAATGCTGTAAACAACATATCAGAGAGGTTAGGATAAAATATTTATCACTAACTTGGTTAGGCCGGAATTCTATTCTAATCTCAAACTATTTTATAAAATAAGTGTGACTAAAACAGTTCAAATATGACATTTTATTCACAATTTGATGTTTAAGGCAGGGCAGTTACATTTCTTTTTATGATTTGTTCTTATTGTAGACTTTTATATGTTATTGTAATATAATATCATTGCTTTTTTTCTGCATCACAATCATGACATGTGAAGGGTTGGATTGTTTTACTTTAATCTAGCATAAATCTTTTCCAAATGTGTTTGTTTGTTTTGGTGTTTGAGAACAATCTATGTATAAAGTAATAAAATCAGATTTTTACCCAAACTTTGATCAATCTACTTCCCCATTTTTCATTCAGGAATCTGATACTTCTGCTTGCTCCCTTTAAGCCAGTGCAAGACTACAACCGAACACTAGGGTTAACCTCCAGATGGCGGTGTAGTACAAAAGGATATAGGATGAACAAAATACTTATATGGAGGAAAGGAAGAGAGCTTTAGTTTAGTTTGGTTTAGGGACAGTCAAATAATGAGGGGTAATACACAATGAAAATCTCTGATACTTAAGACGGTCATAACATTAATCTTTTGTTGCACTTCAGGATTTAAAGTTCTAACTGCAAGATTTTTGCAATGCTTGAAAAACACTGTTTCAAAGTTAAGGATATTGGTAGATTAAGATGATTCTGGAAGAGGATGTAATCCAGTAGCAAGCAGTTGGAAAATAAAAGGGACTTTAGAGGTTTTGATTTAAAAATCTCCAAAGAAAGAACATGATAAAACACACCAGAAATGTAGAATGAAAAAAAGAAACGGAAAACAGGAAAACACTATGATTTAAATCAACCACATCTAAATATTTGGTTCCTTCTATTACAGCTTTTCGCTCTCCATGGTTCTTGATCTGGATTAAATCAGGAAGCAAGCAGGAGTCTCTCCCCACACTGTACTGCAGTTTGACATCATTTTTTTGAGGTTTAACTGCGAATTCATCTTGAACAAAAGATGCACTTCCTGTACAGCTAGGTGTGTGTATGTGTCTTTGTGTGTACACCAGGCAGACAGTCAGGGGAAGAACTACCACCTCCCTTTGTCTTCCTAGTATATTTTAAAAAAAGGCAGTTTGGTGCTGTTCATATATTTTAGGAGACATTTACAAATTTGATGCAAACTTTAGAACATTTGGGAATTTTTTAAAGAAAACTTTGTTGAGAAAATGCCTCTCCATGGAGTTCAGGCCGTGCTCGTCGTCGTCCTCATGTTCGCAACCACTGTGAAGATGGATGAAGGTAAAAATATAAAAGTTTTGCATTGTAGTGATGCAAGTTTTACGGTAAACAAATAGATTCGAAATTAAACATTACAAAAGCACATTCTTTTCAGCAAAATTTTATGTTTTTTTGAATTTTCGAAGACATTTCCGGTATAGAGGTTGCTTAACCCATGCATGAATCTTGTTTTTTCTTATCCTTTTTCATCCTATGCAGGTAGAGACATCTATAATACAGTTATGAAAACATTTTGATTATATCTGTATCTATAAGTTATGGTGTGTATAGTATGTGATTTGATATAACAGAGAAGTTTTGCTTGTAAGTAGCTTTTTAATTGAAAATATATGCACTAAAATAATGTAATATGTTTTACTCTGTTCAAAGCAAAAGTTGATTTCTGGAGAAAGGATGTAACAGTAAAGTGTCCAAATGATGCGGATCTTTATAAATCTAATGAAAAAGTTGATAATAAATTTGAATATAACGAACAAATCCAACTCGAATGTAAAGATTCTCCAAAACCATATCTCATCTTCATCAAAGGAAGAGGTGAGTTTAAATGCTTTTCGATTATATTGTCATTTACATGTATTATTAAGCAAAGTCTAATTTAGCTGCTCATTGTTATTTTCCAGCCTGTGAGAACTGCTTTGAACTGGACGGTCAGATCTTCATCATCATCATCATTGGGGATCTGATTGGGACAGGAGTTGTGATCCTGATAATCTACAGGTGCTCCAAGAAGAAAAGCCAATCACAAACAAACAAACCAGACAAACCATCCAAACCCACTAAACGTAAGACTTGGCTCAGATCAGCTCTGGTAACATTATTATTATTCATATAAGTGAAATTACCACATTTATTCTCTCCTTATTCTCCAGCAACTTCCAGACAAGGAGGCCGGGCTCCACCTGTCCCAGGTCCTGACTATGAGGTAGGTTCTACTAAACAAAACAGACAACCCAAAAAAAAAAACTTTCCAGAGGCTCAGTTGATCATAGTGGAGAGCAAGCTGAACCACTAGGGTTGTTTTTTTTATTCAAAAATTTATTAAAAAACATTGAAATATATAACTGAGACCATCAGTAACTAGAAATCGGATGTTGAAACACCTTGAATTGTCTCATTAAAAATAATTTTTGTTTTTGTTTTGGCAGTCGCTCAACATTCATACCATGTCGGATACTTATTCAACTATGAACAACAGTGCAGTCACCAGGACGGGATAGAAACATATCCTCGGCGGCAACATCAACAAAAGCAGGAGAGAATCAATCATGTTTGTAGTAGCCATAATCACTGGATTCTGCAGGTTTGAATTTAACCTCAATCCAATGATAAATCTGCTTATGCACGTTTTATATATAAAAAAGAAGCATTTGCAGTTTATGAGATCGGCTCCCAAAAAAACCTTTTGGGGAAGATCTCTGTAAAGTGTTTGACCATCCAAACAAATCTCTTCATTTCTGACCAAGTCGCAATTTATTTGTAAATTCAAACTCGTCTTTTTGCATACAAACTGTATTCTGACATTTGATTTTTGAGCTTGTATTTTATTTCTTTAAAAAAAAAAAAAAAGAACTCCAGGTCATTTTGTGACTCTTAATGCCGGCATTAGAATCAAACTATTTCTGGAAAAACAACTGCCATGTAGGTATGGACAGGAACTTGAAATATATCTGATTTTTATGAGATTTTTTTTTTTAATTGGTGGACATTTTATGGAAACCATAACATGACCAAGTAATACGATTCTGATCATGGTAAAAGTAACTGTAAAAAGCACTTAAAATATCATCTGTTATTTCATATCAAATGTGTGGCCAAAGTTAAAGCCCCACAAACACAAATACTGCTTTAAAAAAACATGACAGTTATTGAGCAGCATATCAGATGCAATATGCAATTTTGCTACAAAACAAATAATAAAGATTATTATTTAGTATTAATTTAAATGCTTTTTATAAACAAATTGAAATCCAAACAGCCTCTGAAGACACAAAACATAAAGCGATTATTTAAATATTGGGACAAATGTTATTGTCATTCTTGTCATCATACAACTCGTAGTCCAACTTTGTTTAATATGTTTTGTCTTTTTTATTCTACGTTTTTGCTTCTGTTGTGTATGTAAAATTACCACCTAAACCTATAACTATCTAATCAAACTACTTTCCTCCAATGTTGTTTGTATAGTTGAAAAAATTATTGATAGCATAGTAACAGTAAAACTACTGGCAGGAGTCGTAAATAGGGAGTTGTTGCTTCAGTGTGTGGCTAGATCCTGTTTATAAGTACATATATACACGCCACTCCAAGGGTTCAAACTTTTATTAGCTTTGAAATATATGCTGCATTTGTATGATCAAACTTTGTGTGTGTGTTTGTTTATGTGCTAAATATTGGTGCAGAGGTAAATTTGCGAGATATTTAAATGTTTGTCTCTTTTGGGGGGGTTTACTCTGACTTCTACCTTTTTAAGATTGCTATGTGTTTATTTGAAATAAACATGAAAAAACCCTCTTCTAGTTTTTCAGTCTTCATTCAATTGAAAATAACACACGACTGTGTATGATTCATGAGGCGGTTTTAAACCCGCAGGTCATATCCGGAGCACTAAACCTAAAGCCTAAAGAACACCATCGCCTCTGGTGTTTTTTCGTCCCTCTTCATGTCTCATGTCAGACTGACGTGATGGAAACATCTAGAATGTCTCTCAGTCTTTTTCTTGCCGAGTTTCTGTTCATTTCACATTTTAGACATTAAATGGAAAGGTTTCGTCATATAATGTTTTGTTTGGTTCTTTTTGTTCTTCCCAGCAGTGACAGAAATCAGTTAAACTAAATGGAAAAGAAAGGCTGAAATGAGATGCAGCAGATCTTCTACGTGCGGATCATTATTGATGACTACTTTTATTGTAATGCAGCTTAGAGTCGTAGTGTTTTGTGGAAACACTCCCCCTCTTACGGCTCAAATATCTTTATTTACATCTGCTGTAAGTTTGTGTGAAGCAGAAGAAATGTAAACCATGGTTTCTTCTCTGACTGTGTCAAGACAAACCGCTCCCCCACACAGACCTACATCTGCTCACATGCTAGAGAGAGAAAACAGCCGTGCAAAGGGGTAGACATCCGTATTCAAACTACACGCACAGTATCATAAAGTGTGTGGGTCGTTGCATGCTTTAAGGTAGAAGTTTAGTTTGTGTTTGTGTGTTTGTGCTCTTGCAGGGGCCCATTTTTAGGGAAAATAGCACGTTGAAGGGACTGGCTGCTCCTTGAGTCAAGGGTCAAGTATAGGACTAAGGTGTTAATTGAGTTTGAGTTGGGGTTAGGTATCAATCCGTAATGGTTAGGATTAGGATAAGGGTCACTTCAAAAATAGTGAAGTATGTGTGTATGTTTTGGGGGGGGGGGGGGGGGGGGGGGGGGGGGGGTGTAAGGTTAACTCACCTCAAATATATAAAGATCTTTTAAGCCATAATATCTGCTTCTCACCTTCAGGTAAAAGAAAAAAAACAGACCAGACTGGTAGCCTTTTTTCCCTCCTAATGGACATCCTTCCTGTTTCATGCTAAAGTACTAAAAGGTGACTGTTAACTTGCAATTACAAAATACTTTTAGATGTCAAAGCCTGAGTGCAGCATTGGTTATTTCATGTGTCTCTGATATAAACTGGGAAACAAGTCCAGAAAGTGCCCAACTTCCCACTGCTAAGGTACAACCCAGCCTCCTAAAACAATTAAGCAATGCGGAATGTAAAAAAAAAAATAGAAGTTATGAAAATATGCATTCATTATGCTGCTTTTTCTGGTTTCTTCTGAAATAAACTAGCTTCCTTCTCTAAGCTACCCATGGGTCATAAGGCAAATGTCTGTCCTCACTGTGTTCATCTTTTTTCTTTCCATTCCACTCCATTAACAAAACTAATGTTCTCATATTGATAAAGTGATGCATGAATTGAAAGAAGAAACATTTCCAGACTGATTAAAAATAAATATCTAAAAAGAAAGGAATCCATTTGTAATCTGCCCCTTTTGGTCTGATTACCCCTTAAATAAGGTCCAGTCTTATTAATGACTGGGAGATGTCCACCTGTGTGTGGTTTGATCTCTGAATACTTCTAGCAGTTTTGTGAAGGCCTCCAAAGTTTATTAAAGGAAATGAGCAATCAGTCAGTATTATGGAATACAGCAGACAGGTTGGGAGCAAAGCTGTGGAAAAGTTTAAAGAAGGGTTGGAAAAACAATAAAGGCTTTGGGCATCTCACAGACCTCTCTTCATAACTACAAAGCTACCATGTCAGCTTATGAACCTGAACTGACAGGCTGTGTATGGATAGGGTCTTTGGAAACTCTAAAGGTGCTGCAGTTATTCCCAAGACAAAAAATAGCTCATAATGAAGTAAAAAAAAAAAACGTAAAAATTCTTATTTTACTTTGGTATGGTTAAAGTTATTCATCAGGCACTTAAGGCTTCAAAGGAACTCTCAAAGTGAGAACATTTTAAGAGCAGTGAGGAGGGTCCTGAGTATCTTGAGTAGTGAAGATGATGGAAACTGGGAGAAGTGTCTAGACTCAAGAGGATCCACCATCTGAACAGTGTCACCCTGTCTACTAAGGGTAGGCTTAAAACTTTCCTTTTTGATATAGCTTACAGATTGAGTGGCTCAGGTTGTCTTGAACTATCTCTATGATTATGTTGCTATAGCCTTAGACTGCTGGAGGACATAGGAAGCCCTTTTAATCATTCTCTCTGTTCTCCCATTCTGCAGTATTTGTCATTCCAACCTCTAACTTTATGCTCTCTCTGCATTTTCTCATTGTTTTAGCCTCATCCTCTGACATGGTAGGCCCTGGAAAGGTCCAACTATAGAGCTGGTTTATCTTTGCTTCTTTTTGTATGTCTGCTTCTGTCTCCTTGAACCCCAGTCGGCCCCAGCAGATGGACGCTCACACTGAGGCAAATATTAAACAATAAGTAACAAGTGGTTAACTGTATGAAAATACAGTGCAGAATTCAATAATAAACTAGGACGTATTTTGATACATACACTACCATTCAAAAGTTTGGGGTCACATTGAAATGTCCTTATTTTTGAAGGAAAAGCACAGTACTTTTCAATGAAGATAACTTTAAACTAGTCTTAACTTTAAAGAAATACAC
>NW_015150486.1:400952-402091 GCF_000732505.1 Cyprinodon variegatus | reverse complement strand
ATATCAAAAAAGTACTCCAGAGTGTTGTTCAGCATGGGGGTGAGTAGAAAATGAAGGCTAATCATGTTTTGGGTGTATTATTCCTTTAAAGTCTTGTTTTTTTTAATGAACTTTATTTAATGAAAGTAAGTACAAACAAGTAAGGCAATAGCAACAATACAAATCTGTGGAAGGAAGTCAGAGGTAGATTTCAAAATGGAAGTACAAGGCATTATTGATAAGGAACAAAAAAATAAAAAGATTGGCTGATTATGATTAAAAAATTATTAACATGGCAACAAGGGGATTCATGTTAGGATCAATATACATCGATGGGCAATCCCATCAGTATTTCAGTCAGGTATTCGTGTGATTCAATACATTTAAGAGATTTCAAATATAACTTGAATTCAGATAAAAAAAAAATGTAAAGATTGGGGATGATCTCAATACTCTTTGTTTATGAATAAAAATGTTTGCTAAACACATACTGTAATTAGGTTACAACAGAGTTCTATTTTTTTGTTTTTCAATAATATTCCAAAAGTTACCATATCTCTAGAGCTAGATTCAGGAAGTGAGATTTTTGATTTGATCCATGTTTCTAAGCAATTCCAACATGGCCAGTTGTTTCTATATCACTTTCACAGAGTGAACATTTATTGTCATCAGTATTAAAACACATTTTTAGTATTCTTTCGAGGGATATATTGCATTTAACATCTTAAAGTGAGTTTCTTTAGCTTTTGGTTGTTTGGGGAGTTTTAGATAAAGAGTTCTCAGTGTTTCAAAAGATTTTTTTCTAGAATTTGCAAAGAATGTTATTTTTATTTATTTTCCCAGGGAATAAAGTTTCATTAAGACAGTTCCTAATTGTGTGGTTATTGAATTTTTGGTAAGTGATGTTCCATTAATAGATAAGTTGGGTAGTTGTGGGTTCATCGTATAATATGTTACATTTTTAACCTGATTATTAAATTATTTTGGTAAGGCATTAAATAATCTGGTTAACGAAAGAATTGTTATTTTGCACAAAATTGTTAATATTTTAACATGCAGCCATTAAGTGTATAATAGACCAAATAATTTTCTCTATCGACTCTTTGTAAAATAAGGATTTATTAAGATGTAATATGAACCTATTATTATTTATTTATATA
>NW_015150486.1:397177-399797 GCF_000732505.1 Cyprinodon variegatus | reverse complement strand
TATATATATATATATATATATATATATATATATGTGATGTAAGTAGAAAAGTAAATATACCTCTTTCTACCCTCTCCTCTATTCTAATGACAAACCTAACTTGACATGTAACAAAAAATTTTCATTATTAGGAGAGAAGAACATATTATTCTAAGCTCCACCAAAAGAAACGTTAATATATTAATAAAATTTTTACTTTAAAATTTGAACATCAACAAAAAACATCTTATGCATCATAACATTAGCCATATAGAAATATCAAAATGCTGCACATTTTTTTCTAAAACAGCTGATAGACCAAATCCTACAAAACAGCTGTAGCTTCAAAGCAAGAAAATGTTTAAAAATCATAGATGAGTAATGTAGATCCGTTATAATATAGAACGCGGCAAGTTCCATCAGAAAAGAGGACACAATAAGTTGGACACATTTAACTCTGGGAGCTGATGAAGACACATGTTGCAGGACCAGAGTTATCCTGCAGTAGAAGTTCGGTTGCATTTGTGGGGTTAGCGTGGACCTCCTTTCTCCTTTCTGAGTTCATCATATTCCGATCTCCCTCCTTTGGTGTGTATCAGTGGCTGAAAGGATAAAGGGAACAATTTAGGAAAACAAAGATCACTTTCAGGCAGGATAGTTTAGAAATAAGGGATAAATAAGCTCACTTGGTAGTTATCATCGTTGTTATGATTCAGATTCTGTCGATCGGACTCTGAGGATGAGATTATAATTAAGACACAAACAATACCAACATCGGATCAGAAAATTATGGCGACATATACTGGGTATTCATTGGGTATTCATATACATTTATAAAAGACAAACAATTTCTGTAACAACAAAATCTGGGATATACAAAGCCCAGTAACTGGCATGGGGATTTAATATATATATATATATATATATATATATATATATATATATATATAACTATATATATGTAAAATGTGAACTCCATATTTATTTGTATTGTATTTTGCTTATTTTTAATTCAATTGAACTTAATACTTAATACTTGTAAGCTGCTGGTAACCTTAATTTCCGGAGAGGGAGTCTTCCCAAGGGATCAATACTTACTAAAGTACTAAAGTACTTTACTTTAGTACTAAAGTACTAAAGTATTGTCTAAGTCTATATATATATATATATATATATATATATATATATATATATATATTATATATTATGCATCAGAACCAACTTGTTCTCAGAAACAAGCATGAAATAAATACTAATTCAGCTACAGCTACAGCAGAGTACTTATTTATGGCCATTACATATGTACAGTGTTTAATGTGTATCAACGAAAGATTTAGTTGAGAGATGGGGGGCATGGGTCGGTTATTTCTCCTTGTCCTTGAAAAACTGCCCGGCCCAGGCAGATTCTCATTTTTGTCACTCTGTGTGCAAAATTCTGTGTGCATCCAAATCACGCTTAATCTTCATCCTTGGGAACCAGTGAGGCTTTAAGGACTACACATTTTTTCTGTGATATCTATAGAAAATCATCCTTTTTTTTATATGGGCTTTACTGTTTAAATTTATTAATGGGTTAAGGTTGGAGCAGCATGTAATCCATAATCCTTTGTCCAGACCAAAAACACAAAGCATTTACTTACACAGAACAGCCATGAATCCAGCCTTCAGAATGTGTAAATACAGACCCTTAGGGGCCCTGTGCAATTATGTAACACAGGGGACAAATAATCTCTGGTCAGGGCAGAGGTTGGGTTTACAAACCTGCTGCTGTGAATAGTGATGATAAAGATTACAATCTGTAGCAGTATAGAACAGCAAATTAATAGAAACAAATGGAAAAACACCAGTAATCATGCTTAATAACTTAGAATGACAAGCGCAAAGGGCCTGAAGCCCCACTGGAAATGGAAATAAACTCTGACCCCTGGAGGTTTGAAACTCAGCGGTAGTGAGTGAGCAAGAAGTCACTCATGTCTGAGTCTCCACTTCATCTGAGGTGGTATTTTTTTCCTTTTTTATTTTAAAGATTTTCACACAATCAGAGAAGGTCTGTTCTTTCTCTTCTGCCAGCATCTTCACTAAATGGTGATCTTATCTGCAATGTGTGCACTAATGGTGAAAATTGTTTCTGCTTTTATGAGAACAAAATACTATCAGATAATCAATGTCTTTATATGTTGCTTTGATGAATAACGTTGCACCTTTCCCTCCTATAATTTAACTTTGAGCTGAAACGTCAAGTATTTGAGACAAACGCGTCAGTTGGGCAGCAGCAGGTGTTATTTTGCTTTTTGCAATGATGTCTGGTCTTGAAAGAGAGAGCGAGAGAAAGAAAGAAATTTTAAACTTCATAAAAATGCTTGTATTTTTCCCCCCTTTTTTGTATTTGACCTAGTCGGATGCAGAGTAATGTATCAATCTGTGAGACACTGTGTAAGAAGTGAAAATTCAGCACAGTCCTGCACAGATCTGGTCACCATACGATATTACATTATGTTTATTTCTTGCAATGCAAGGATATTTTTTTGCAACTCATCTCTAGCCCAAAATAAGGCTCAGAATCCATGTCCATTGTTTGTTCCTCTGTTCCTGTAGCTTTTACTAAAGGTGCCCCGTGTAGGAAGATTGTTTTTGTATCTTG
>NW_015150486.1:383288-397082 GCF_000732505.1 Cyprinodon variegatus | reverse complement strand
ATTTATACATATGCTGTGTCCACAAATAAGTACTTTGTAAGAACTATTTAATGTGTCGCGGCAATAAATAATTTTTTTGTGCGCACTCTTATGCTGGTTCCAGGGCTCTGTGGGAATAGAACACAAGGTAATGTAAGAATTATATAGTTTAAGGGTATGAACACCATTGTAATCATGTTGTTACAGTTTTCTATACTTTTTAACATAATGGTCTGACTTTCTGTTGAATTTTAAATGAAATGGCATATTAAAGGTGGAAAAAGTCTCAAAAATATTTATTATTTTTCCAACGTCCCTGAAACCTTATAGAATATCTTGAAAGGTACAGTTTGAAACAAAATAAGCCATGCAATTGTAGTGCTTTAGAACTTAACCCATTAATAGGTTATGATTTTTGTGTGGTACTGAAAAAAATTATTAATTGCAATATTTTCTTTACTTAAAAGTGTAAGGTTGGTAATACAATAGTTTTTAATTATCCCATGTATTTGTTGAAAACCATTAAGTTATTATAAAGATGAAGAAAATAATTATGAAAAGATTAAATGATTTTATTTCTAAGTAGAATAAATGTTGGCTTTTCTTATGTAGAAAAACTTTCCACAGTACTGACTGACTTTTTGCTTATGACATGTTTTTTATATGTTTTCATTTATGGAAAGGGGTAGAGATAAAAGATGGGTAAAGTTTTACTTTTCTTGGGTGGTTTGACTTGACCTCTCCGACCTTGAGTGGCGATCAGATAGACGGCAACTCCAACTACAATTGTAGCCACCACGTCTCCCACCGTTAGACCCGCGATGGAGGGGATATCAAGTTCTACACAGTTGTCGCATGCTGAGGGGGAAAAAATATTTTTCTTTAGTATAGCAATTTTTCAGCATTTAATGACAATGATTATTGTTGGTGGCCAATGGATTGGCCACCTCAAAATAAACATTTGTTAAAAGAAAACGATCTTTGCTGTAGAACTTACTTCGGAATTTCACATAGATTTTTGATTTATCTGTACATTCATATTCCCCAGACTGATCATCACGGTAGTATAGTGTCAACTCATCCGCCTCTTGACCGTTTCGATCCATCATTTTTTCTCCACATTTCAGCACAACTCCGTCTGCAATATCTTTCACTTCTATTGAATTTTCTGTGTAAGAAAAAGAAAAGCACTTCATAAAGCCTAAGATTGGATAAAGCGATTATTATACTTTTTTTTTTTTTTTTTTTTATAGTTCCAATAATGTCAAGGTGTAAAATTTGTACTGTGAATCAGAAAAGCACTCTTACTCTCAGCATTGGTTTGACAGCTGACAAATCCTGCAGGTGATTTTTGAAGAGAAACATGGTTAAATGTTTATTGAAACAGGCAAACTAGTGGCATACACAATAATTGTGAATTATATAAAATTAAAGCTCATATAACATCCTTTTTTTTAATAAAAGGCTGCAAAATAATCAAAGCCAGAAACATAAACATTATATTATACATATACATTTATGGTATATATATATATATATATATACAGAGATCAGGATCTCTCTGTATATATAATAAATGACCACCACAATCCAGATGTTTGTTAGGCAAATAAACTTTAACTTTTAAGTAATCCTTCACAGAGGTAAAAGGTCTGACCTTGAAAAACAAATGCATACTTTTAATATATTTAAAACGATCAGCTTTCTCTTAAACCAGTGCTAACTACAATGTTTTTTATAAAATTTAAAGATTTATGCGAGGAATTCCTGAAATACATAGCTAGTCAGGTCACACCGAATTAAACAATTGAATAAATAAAAACAGTTTTTAAAGAAAGCACTGCAGGTGTGATTCCACGCTTAGCATTTCAGGTGTAGTCATGGCAACATCTCAGGAATGTGTTCAAAGCAGGACTGGAAACAGAAATAATAGTCTGAAGTCCTCCGGAAAAATAAGTATATTAGTATAATAAGAATATTGAATTTCTCTGTATGTGTTAAGGGTAGAGGGAAGACTTATAGCTCATGCCTCAGGCTTGTTGATAAAATTCATTTTTTTTGTTTGTGTTTTTTATTGAGGAATCAGAAAACATCCAAGAAGCAAAAACATACCTTAGTAATGCATCTGTGCTTGTCAGTTTGGATGTTCCTATTTAATCCCTATGCAACCATGCTAGTTACTGTATATCATTTTATAGTATGTACACGCGCTGTTTGGCATTAAAAGTTTTGTACCAATCGTAATGCAATTTGGAAGTAATATAGACCCAATTGATACTTGCTTCAAATAACAAGTTTTAAATAGCTCACTTATTATGATGAAAATGTAGTATAGCGACTCCAATACAATATGAACCACAAGCAGTCATTAGGCTACTGTAATTTGGCTTTTGAATGCTTACTAAATGTCTTACAAACAATTAATTTAATTATACTCAGAACTTGAGCTTTTTTTTTTTAAAGGCCCAAATTTCAAAATGATAATTGAGCCAGACGAAAATATACCATGCATGCTTTAATTGGATGGTTCCAAGATGGTTTGCAGGAAGGGTTGAAATATGACAGAATGGAAGACAACATTTCTGAGAAGATGAACAAGCAGTTTCTTTGTTTTCTTTATTCTTTTCGTTGTCTTCATTGCTTTCTATTTCCATAATTAAAAAAAGAAAATAATGTTTAACAAAAACAACTTTGTAAATGTGTTGTCAGACTAATGATATAAAGACTTTTACAGTACAATGTATTCAATGCAGTGCGTCAAATATGTGTTATCAGAAAAAGGGCTGTAATGCTAGTCCTCATACACTAATGGGATGCATAAAATGTTTATTGATTAAAAAACCAGTTTACCTGCCAGAATCCAAACAATCAGCAGTGGATGTTTCATGCTTTGCCCCCTGGATGTTTCTCTAAAGACAGAAGGAAACACAGACTTCAAGCGCACCACACAAAAACCGGAAGGCTGCCATTTTCTAACTCTTGTCAACCATTTTACTTTAACATAATAACTAACAGAGAATAAAAACACAACAATTGTGGCTTCTGTCACACCATTACTCTTTCAGCTGATCACCAAATTGATGGGGCAACTTTTATTGCTGTACTTTTGGCTGGTTTTCGATGATGACAGATTAACAAATGTAAATATTGAAACTTTTCTTTAGGCTAAAGACAAAAGCAGATACAATATGAAATTAATACAAAGATGTAGTATAATTTTAAAAACAATCGAATAAAAATACTAACCTTAAACCAAAGAAGTGTTTGGTCTCGGCTGTTGAACGACTTAGTTTCTGCCTGCTGTCGGTGCGTCTCCGTCTGTCTCTTTGTGAGGGAGAAGGAAGTTACTGTGATTGGTTTGTTGGTCTCATCAGGCTTTGCTGATTTTATCTGAAACTCTCCATCATGTCAACATACTTCAAAATTATTGGCTTCAAAATTTAGCACAATACACACTAGAATCATGTTTCTGGCAATTAATATTGGCTTGGTTTAACAGGTTGTTTTTTGTTGATCAGGATAAAACTGCAATGTTAAATCCAATTTATATAAACAAATATTAAAAGAAATATAAATTTATTAACAGACATGAGACAGGATTTTATCAGCATGAGGTCAAATATAGTTTACTCCTATAATTGTTATTCTTTACCACTTGCCATAATTTATTTGCTTCTTAAAGGTCTGAGATATAAGAAAAACAACATCAACTTACTTAGTGCAACCCAATAATAATATATTTTTTAAGCAACTGCTTAGGGGAATGTGAACTGAAAATGCACATCTCCAATTACCGTAGGTAAAACATATTGGGAATGTTTTCCCATCATATGTGTGAAAGACTGCATTCCCTGTTGAACTGCAGCAGAAACAAAATGAGAGCAGATGCAAGCTCCCACAAAATAACTCTGCTTCCTGTTTGCAGAAAAGCCACAGCAACCTGTGACCCAGAGCCAACACCTGGCATGCACACACACACACATATATCCATATCCATTCTCTCCTGCAGCTGTTAGAAAAACAAAGCAGGTCGTTTAATTTCTTTCTCACCAGATGCACCCTTTTTTTTTTACCCAACCATCAATTTCTGCCAATACAGTTAAAAAGATGCACATCACCCTCATGGTGCACAACCTAGTGAAACCATTCCTTAAACCACTTTGGAGCGCCCCCTGGTGTTTACAGAGTAAAATCACAGTATGCTCAGAATTCACTCAGATACCATCTCAATAATACCTTTATTAGACTCTTTTATACATGTATGCATATAAATATACAGGACAGGACATGTGGCATGTTAAGAAACGGTTCTATACTCTGTAGTAACGCATTCAGGTTACATTTGACCAAATAAACATTCAGGTTTTAGTAAAGAACCCTAAAACACATTCCATTAATGCAACCAAAGAGACAACATGATGAGCAATATGAGAAAATTTGCTTTGATGAGACGAGAAATCAGCAGCACAAACACCTGAGTACCTGCTTTACTGTACGACAAACATTCATGGGTATGTTTTGTGCATTCGTAGAGGGACGGTTTTTAAAAACAAGGATGTCCTCTGAACTTTGTTCCAGCTTGAAGGTAACTGGTCAGTGGTTGCCTTGCAGAGTGGGGGTTCCTCTCAGACAGCTGCATTGTAAGATGCAGGTATACATGCACAAACAGTAGGGAGAGTTGCTGGATGATCTGTCAGAGCCAGATTTCCTCACTGCTGGTGCTGTTCACCTTATAGATGTAGCCAACCATTGGATACCTGGCAAAACCTGGGAGGACCACAATAAAACACATAAATAGACCTAAACTATAGGGATAAATAATTGAATAAGCAGCCCAGATTTAGTGTTTTTCTTTGACCTCTTGCTGCGTAGGCTAAAGACAGATCTTCCTCCTCCTCTTCCTCTTTCTTCTCCTCTCCCACGCTGTTCTGCTGAGCAACTTCTCGAGCTGAAAGGCAGGAAAGAGGAAGCAAAGTGAAACACAAACCTGAAAATCAGTTGTAGGATTTAAAAGAAAATTGAAAAAACATGATTTCCTGAGTAGTTTGCTGAGTAGTTTAATCTGATCAACAACTATAAACTGGAAATGGTTTGGTTCTTTTTCACTCACTCCTTCATGTCCAGCCTTCATCATCTGTAAATTAATACATTTATTCTGATTATCTTATATTTATGGGTGTTTAAAAATGTAGAGATTCTGCAAAAAAAAAATATCAAAATCAAGTTTACATTCATGAAACATTTTTAACCTTTATTTTTTGGTATCATGCTTTCCTAATTTTTGATTTATTCCAACTTGAAGCTTAAATAATTTCTTCCCTTTTTGAGTAAATGCTACACAGTGGGTTTGTTTGGCCACTAGGGGGCGAGTGATCCCTTATAACTGCAGTGAAAAAATTTTTTCCACTGTCTTGTTTTCATAGGATGTTTATATTTTCTCTGTGTTTACTGCATTTTTAGGCTTGGAGAGTTTTGTTTTTCTTTCTCCCAGTTATTATCAGTCACACACAGCACCTCCTGATCTGAACACAAAGTACTACCTCATCAACAAATGATTGTTTTTCTGGTAAAAATCTGAAAAGTGTGTAGTAAACCTGAATTTACAGTTTCCACCATGTTCTAAATTCTACATTATTTTATTGATTTTTGCAAATTAAATTAAACTCAGTTAGACTGGATAGAAAACATTCATCAACGTAATTTTTCTTTCTTTTCATGGGTCTGTAATTTAGTTAGGCCATTCTGAGAATTGGTGTTTAACCCAGATGGACAAGTATTTAGCTGCTTCCAATTTATCATAAACTCTAATCAGTAGGCCAAAAGCATAATGCTGCCACCCCCATGTTTTACAGTAAAGCAGGCATTTTAAAGACATTCTGCTAATTTGCATGTTTAGACTTTTGTTTGATATACTTACCATATATTTTATATATTTCTTAAGACAAACTGCAAAAAGGGATGATCTTAGCTTTCCCTCAGCAATAGATCTACTCTTGTCAAATTTTTGTGGTTCATAATTGGTCAACAGGTTCCACAAACAGAGCTCTCGATCCTCCCGACAGAAATCATTCGGGGATATTGACATCATGACTGATAACTGATATATAAAATATAAATTCTATAAATTTTTCTTCCCCTTTTGTCGCTGGAAGAAAAGAAAAAACAACCACACCACTGCTTCAGTTAAACACCCACAACCTTGCTCTGCCTCACCACCACACACCCAGACAAATACCACAAGGGCTGATGGGTAACTGATGTTTCCTACCAACCTGTGAGGCCATCACAGAACAGCTGAATATGCTGAGGTAAACGCCACACACCTAGAATAACTGTTATGTGACTTCTGAAGGTAACTGGTTGCACTGGATTATTACAGGTATCGTGAGAAAAGCTTTCAGAGAGTGCAGATCTCCTCCAAACAGCATATTCGGATGTATTCCTATAGCTAAAACTCACATGATCTGGATTATAAACTCATTTTAAAGAATTGTTTCTCGGCATGAGGTGCACCTTTGTTTAAAATGTAATTAAAATCCATTCATAACTTTTTGAGTAATCCTGCTAACAAGCAAACAGGAAGAAAAACATAACTTCCTTGGTGGAGATAATAAGAGGATTTAATACAAATTCACATAAAACTTCTTGTATTAAAACAGTTTCAATCTGTATTCATTTACTTCCTCTAATAAATTGCCACCTTCTTTTGGTCTATCCCAGGGGTAACAAATAAAAAATCAGCGGGGTGCGAATAAAGCAAATCATCAATCAGTAAACGTCCGGAGACATTTTTAATTATAATCTGATACTTTAAACAGAATTTAACACCAAAATAAAATGAGGTTTTTATGCATTTATCCATGTTATACATTGGCTTTTTAAATGAAAAATATAAAAAAAAAAAAAAAAATGAAAATTTTTCCATTTTAAAATCTAAAGTGTTTTTTTTTTTTAAGTAGAGAACAAATCAATCTTTTAGTTTGGTATACAGATCATTTCCTGATTCACATATTTTATAAAACACCTGAAGTAACCGTTTTGTTTTTTTTATGGTGGACTTTAGGCTGCCCTGCAAGGCTTTAAACCTGCACTGCAAAAAACATCTAGAAATAAGTAAAAATGTCTTAAATTAAGTCTATTTACCCTTAATTTGAGCAGGTAAATAAGATAATCTGCCAATGGGATGAGTATTTTTACTCCTAAAATAAGATAATTAGATAATATACACTTGAAATAAGACAAAGCAATTGTTTTTTTCATATTTTAAATGTAAATTGTCTTGTTCCATTGGCAAAGTGACTCGGTTACCTACTCAATTCAAGAAAAGATGCACTTAATTTGAGCAAAAATAACTTATTTAGATTTCCATTTTTTTGCAGTGTGGGTTTGAATGGAGACAAAGCCATTCTCAAGCACATATCAAGGAGCTCATTTTGAGTCTGGATCCATATTTATTCTTGATTATATTCATGGTGGAGAATCCTGCTTCACAGCAGCAGGTTGAGCCAAACGTCCTCTAAATGTGCAGGGTCATCTTTGAGCACCATTTCACTTTTCTTTCACCAGTTCACTGCAGTTCTTCCAGCAGTCCACACTTTCTCTGCTCTCTTTTTCTCATCATCTTCTCCTTCTTTCCCATCGCCCGGCTTGCCACAGGTTTGCCTGCTGTGTCTAAAAGTAGCAGCAGCAGCAACCCAGACTGACAGCAGCTCATTGGCTAATTTCTCTAATGCAGCCTGGTCGAGGGCTCTCCGGAGGGCTTTACCATATTAACAGGAGAAGCAGCGCAAGTGAAGTTAGACACTGTCATCATACACACTCCGTAATGGTTAAATCAGGTTGGGTCTGGATGACCTCTGGTCTGTCCCATAAAATGAGAAGCAAACAAAGACATGTTCATGGTCTTTATGGGACATAATCTAAACAGTTTCTCAGGGATATAGTGGTGAAGATTCTCAATCATCGAGGTCATAGTCATTCCAAAAAAAGTAAAAAAATAAATAAAAACAATCCTCTGGACTTTATTTCCGAGTTTGAAGACATTTTGAATTGAAAAAGTTTCCTGGATGGGAAGCGAAACATCTTCAAACTTGGAAACAAAGTCCAGTGGATTGTTGTTTTTTTCACTGGTTAGGAATTTCTCAGGGATATTTATACTTTTACATACTTTTATTCTTAATTCAAGACTACAGATGATATGAAAAACATCCAGCTTCTATCCACAGGAGTATTTGAGAAATATGTTTGAGTATTTCCACACTGGAGGAAGGAGGATCTTACCTTTCCTCAGAGAGCTGAGGTCGTTGAGCTGCATGTTGGCAGGCAGAGACATGTTCTCTCTGGGGATGTTGGTCTTATCTGCTCTGTCCGTCTTCAGGTTTGCTGATTCACTGTGTGGACGATACGGAGAGGTTAAAAACTTGGATCACAGGTTTTATTGATCTGCAGGATGGACAAACTTTTCTTTAGAGCAGAGAAAAATGCTTTCATCAGTGTTTGCCGTCCATTTAGCTAATAGGAGAAGACATGATGTGGCGTAAAGATGAGACAATAAAATGATAGCATGGTTAGTGATGAAAGGCCATATAGCATTGGGTAATACTAGAATGATGAGGAAACTGGGAGATTCTATTATAAGTAGTTTGGTATTAATAGAATGTATCATATTGTATAGAATAGCCCTGAATGCAGCTGAATCTGAAAGCATTTTATTAATAAAAGCTAAAATATGTTAAGACTCTAAAAGAAACCATTTAAAATCTCACAAATATGGATGTTCTCTTACATGATAAAACTATAAACATTTTTAATCTTAGCTAAAGACAAAACAAAAACAACATCTACTGGAGTCAACAGACTAAAAATAAAGAAGAACCGAACTTCATAAACAAAACTCTGAACAGGAAATAGCAGCAAGATTCAAAGAGGCAAGTTTAATTTATATTAGGGATGAAACTTAGGATTATATTTCTAATCAAATAATCTGTTGATTATATTTGCAATAAAATAATGAATAATTGGATGGAATGAAAGTGCTTTTAAGAAGATCTTATATAGAATATAAATCAAGTGAAGCTAAAACAAAGAGGAGTTCTGAAAAGAGTTTATTGATGAAAAAAAGTTTTTTTTTTATATTGAATGCAAGATGTTTATGCTTCAATTTTGGTCTAATTACTGTTCTGTGTGGGTAGCTCTTATAGTTAATGGAATATAGAGCTATCTATAGTTATGCTGCTATAGGCTTAGACTACTGGAGGACATAGGGACCTTCATTTCATCATTCTACTTCATTCTATCTCTATTCTCCCACTCTGCAGAATCTGTTAGTTCAATCTCTAATGTTATGCTCTCTCTGCTTTTTCTCATAGTAGCTTTGCTTCGTCTGTTCCTGTTTGGCTGTGACACCATCCTGGAGAAAAATATCAGTCAATGAGTCGATGCAATCAACTGGTTTTCCTTAGATAGAAAACTTTTATTCAATTTGACTGGATGATCTGGTGAACTGTTAAGTGCCTTGAGATGACATGTGTTGTGAATTTGCGCTATATTAATAAACTGTACTGAATTGAAACTGAATATTTGAGAGTATATACCCTGATAAATAATTAATGAATTGGTAAATTACTGGTAATTATTTCAAGGATCAATTAATCAACAAGAAATGCTTCAAAGTGCTTTACATGAGAAAAAATAAAAACAAAAGTATTATGCAGCGGCACAGAGGCAACACCATTAATTAATGCGAATAAAAGCGATCGATTAAAATTATATTATTTGATAAAAAAAAAGATAAAATGATGGATAAAAAAATTAAAAGAAAGATGGGCGGAAAATTTCACTAATGAGAGAAGGAGGGACGGGAAGCCAGTGTAACGATTTTAGAAGTGGGATGATGTTCTCCAATTTCTTCATTTTGGTGAGGATGCCGGCAGTTTCCTCTATACAGGAAGAATTGGTTCACCTTCCTTTACATACACATGACATTAATTACATCACTTCTTTTACCATCTTTTGAAGCTCAGTAAATATTTTGCCTCCTGACAGCTGCCAAACACAGACCCATCCAGAGGAAAGACCCATCCAGTGTAGCCAGGCTTTCTGCCGCCATGATGGACACACCGAACCTAATTATGTCAGGATTGGATGTTTCCGTCCCACCATGAAAACCTGTTCATTGCAGAGTTCCTGAGCTAATCTGGATGCCAGAGTTAGACTGGCGGGTTGTAGCCATTGACTCAGCATCTGCTGATCCTCCTCTGTGACATTTTTGTGACCTTCCACATTAAGGCTGTGCTGATGAGGCTCTAAACTGCTTCCATTTTGCTATAATACCAAGAACAGTTCAATGTTTAGTAAGAATTCGTTTTAAAATTAAAGCTGTTGCTCAATTGGCCTCGTTATCATGTCAGCATCATCAACTCTTGAGTGTGACCCACTTTCAAACATTTCCAAAAGCAGTCGCCTCGGTGCTGGATTTGGTACGTCTGTCTCAGTAGTAATGAGTGGAACAATTAAAGTCAATGATTTGGTATTACAGTTGATTATCTGTTATTCTATTAGCAGAAAATATTACAAGTTGCTCATCTTGCTAGATTAATAAATTGTTTATATAATATAATAATTTAATCAAACGATCAATTAATCGGCCCAGGAAGCTAAAAAGTGATTATAAAAAGATGATTTTAGCCTTTAAAAGGCAGCTTTAGTCCAAAGTTTACCTTTTTTTGGTCATCAGAATCTCCACTGGTTCATCTGTGATAAAAGAAAATCACAGGACAATGAACCGTGAACAACAGCACAAATGTTTTCAAGCTCAATACTTAATGCTCATAGATTGTTCTCACCTATGATCTTGCTCTTGTTTTTTTGCATAAGGCAGAGAACTATCAGGCTGAGGATGAGGAGGGCCATGAAGGCCATGGCTCCTCCAGTAACTATCCCCAGCATGGGAACCTCCACACGAGACTGCAGGAACTCTGGAAGGAAGAGGAGAGACATTAAAAGAGATGCTGTCACATTTCGAATAACAACATTTATTTATTTTTCTGTATAAGAGACCCTTTTGGTTAGCTTAGGTCAGCTTAATGACTGAAAACAGCAACCCAAAAACATAGATTTGACACACCAACCACAGGTATCTCTGTTTTAAACATAATGATTGTTTTTTTGTTTGTTTTTTTAAGATTTAAAATTTTTTATAGATAGTCTGATCAAATGTGTAAAACAAAGCCTGAGTTTTTGATTGTTAATATGGGGCTCTATGCCTTTTTTTCTTGTTTTTCATAAATGGATAAACTGATTAATCCAGGTGTGTCTGACCTCAGTAACCATGACGATATTGTCCAGACACACCTGGATTAATTATTTTTTCCAGTTATGAAAGAGGAAACAAAGGAGCGGACTGAAGTTCTGGATATAGTAAAGATGGGCATTTAGCCAATTGCAATGAAGTGAAGTAAAACAGTAAGGTATTATTTTGTTATGAGCATGGTATTTGCCTTTAATAGTCAAAACGAATTAACCTTATAAAAAATACCTTCTACTCACTTAAATCACTTTGTTAGAGTTTGAGATTTTTTATGCAATTAAACTTCTAGTCTAACTCCACAGCAGAATGAATATCGTTATTATGAAAATCCTATTTCTGTAGGATTTTAGGACCTTAGCTGCTAGCTAATGCTAGGCAGCTAATCTTTGCCTAGCAAGCTAAAATGCTTTTTTCTGGATTGTCAATTAGTCCCAGAGGATTTAGAAAGAAAATCTGATCCATCCATCCATCTGTCCATCATCATCCATCCATCATTCACCCAGCCATCCATCTGTCCGTCCGTCTGTCCACCCATTGACCTATCATCCATCCATCCGTCCAACCCTCCATTCATCATCCATCTGTCCATCCTTCCATCATCAATCATCCATCCATCCATCAATCAATCCATCATCCATCCATCCATCAATCAATCCATCATCCATCCATCCTTAATTCATCCATTCATCCATCCATCCATCCATCCATCTGTCCATCCATCCATCCTTCCATCCATCCATCATTCATTCATCCATCCATCTGTCCATCCATCCATCAATCAATCCATCCATCAATCAATCCATCATCTATCCATCCTTCATTCATCCATCCATCCTTCCATCCATCCATCATTCATTCATCCATCCATCTGTCCATCCATCAATCAATCAATCCATCATCCATCCATCCTTCATTCATCCATCCATCCATCATTCATTCATCCATCCATCTGTCCATCCATCATCCATCCATCATCCATCCATCATTCATTCATCAACCCATCTGTCCATCCATCCATCATTCATCCATCCATCCACCTGTCCATCGATCCTTCCATCCATCCGTCCATCCATCCATCCATCCATCCATCCATCCATATGTCCAAACATCCATTCATCATCCATCTGTCCATCCCTCCATCATCCATCAATCCATCATCAATCAACCCATCATTCATCCATCCATCCATTTTTCATCCATCCATCCATTTTTCATCCATTCATCATTCAACCATCTATCCATTCTTCAATCCATCCATCCATCCATCCATCCATCCATCCATCCATCCATCCACACAGCAGCCTATCATCCACCCATCTGTCCATCCATCTATAATTCATCCATCCATCCGTCCGTCCATCCATCCTCTACTAGTTCTCCAGGGTCTCTATAGGTGAAAGGCGGGTTACGCCTTAGACAGGTTGGCAGTTCATCGCAGTTTAAAGAGAATCTTTGATATTAAATTTGAATGTTTTTAGAGAAGCTTAATTGTCAAAGCCACTCCTCAGATGAGATTTATCAACATATTCAGATGGTTTCATCTGACTGTAGAAGCATGCTGCAAACAGCTTGTGTATTGTTGGCTAAAGTAGCACACATTCAGTGTGAAACTGTGGGTTTGTACATTTGTACTGAAAAAGCATTTGTAAAGAGTTTCTGCGGCGGTTTTAATAACATCCTCTAAAAACACAGACTCCAGAAAGGCTGTAATGGACTAAAAGGACTTCAGCACTCTGATATCTGAGGAGGTATCATTGGAAAAAAGATGGTTTCTCTAGTTTGTTTCAGCCGCTTTAAGAAGATATTCAAGAGCATTTAGCTGATATATGTATTCTTTTTTGCTAATAGCTCAACCTACTCCTGATCAAAAAGCTGAAGAACCTAAAATGGTAAATTAAATTCCCCTTTACCCTTTGCTGTGTTATACAACATAATAGCCAGACTTCGTCCTGAATTTACCAGGGTAGTTGCATGGGACTATTGGGTTATTAAGGAACAAAATATCTGTTTTGATGTTATTTAAACAGGTTAATATTTTATGAGCTTCCAAAGAGACCCCAGGTTTCAGGTTGGTTATTGGGCTCTGTCATCTTTCTGGGTTGATAACTAATTTACAATTACTTAGAAATGTTGTAATCATCAAACTAACATTACCTGTTAGTGTCTGCTGTTATGCCAGCCTGCTTGAAGAATCCACCTCATTGTTTGTTTCGTGAGTATTTTAGGGAATATGTTACATCACCACATTGAGGGACGACAGATTATAACTTGGTTCCTATTTTTGTAAAGTTGAAGATGTTTATAGAAAGGAGTGGGATGTGGTGTTTATAGAATCAACTGTCTTATGAAAACAGTGGTGGATGTCTCCTTAACTTTCAGTCTATCTTAAAAAGAAACTTGGCTCCAGCCAAGCATCACATCCATCTAAAGCAAGTCCTTCTGGCTCAGATGAAACATTTCAGATGCAGAGCGTTCAAACATCCGACCTCCATTTCCGTTTAAATTCA
>NW_015150486.1:377394-382505 GCF_000732505.1 Cyprinodon variegatus | reverse complement strand
CCCTTAATAAAAGAATTGAATTGAAATTATAATCACTAACCTGCCAGTGTGAGGTTGCTCTGAGCCATTCCCACGCTGTTGCTGGCATTCACTGTTAGGTTCCCTGATAGACTACTCAGTGTGACCCTCAGGGTGTGGTTGGTCAGCCAAGGGTAGCTTCGAGAGTCCAGGATGAGGAAGTCGGATGTATTGGCCACCAGCTGGCCTGACTGGTCCACGAAAGTGATGGTGGCAGGAGGGTTGGAGCGTACCAAGGCGAACAGGACCAGGGAGAGGCCGGGGTCTGAGGTTTCACTGTAGTGGGCGTTTACCCTGAGGATCTCTGGCTGGACTGGGAGACAGAGGAGATGATAGATGTCTGATAATGCCAGTCCAGACATTATCCTGGATGCAAACTCTATAAAACATTTAACCCACACTCACACTGGACATTGAGCGTGACTGTTGCATTGTAGCTTTCCCCTGTCCGGGGGTTGGATGCCACACACACCAGCTCCCTGTCCCACTTCTTGGCCCGTAGAGTGAAGCTACTGTTGCTATTGGTCCCCGGTCTCAAGACCTCAGAGTCCTTCTGTGACGTCATCACCAGACGGCCGCGGTTCGGTGAAGGCTCCGTCTGCTGCTTCCCATTCAGGTACCAGGTCAATAGGGGCGGGGCCCGAGGATCCCAGCCATCTGATTGGCAGTTGAATCTGTGTGTCATGTTCTCCTGAAGTGTCACGGCTGCCTGCTGCCGCCCATCGATTTTAGGAGCAGGTTCGATAGCACCTACAGTACAGCACCAAGAATAGCATTAATAACATATTACAGCAGACGTAATCATAGTCAAAGTAAATGTTTCATCTTAATATAGCTTTATTTAATTCTTTACATCTTTAGTGCCCTGACAACCTTAAAGGGTCAAAATAAGGCAAGTTGGGCTTCTATTAAAGGTACCAAAATAAGCATCATTTCATCTGGAGGCTAAGAAGAGCTTTAGGATGAACTATGAACACTTTTAAACATTAGAACCTAATCCTTCATAAAACTTACTCTAGAGCCGCACCTTTTGTTTAATCGGATAGGTTCAAAAAGATTTAACTTTGAAAGACAAGACTGACTTGCTCATCAACCAGAACCACCAGCAATGTTGGAAATCGCTGTTGTGAGCATCAGAGAAGTCTTGATCCAACTTTTGAGTTGAGTCCTCAGCGAGGTCTGCCAGTTAGGTCTCCTGTAGTACCTGATCAGTCTTCGCTACAACCATTTAACAAGAGGTTTCTGAGAGAAGCTTTCTCTTAGAGAAGCTAAAAAATGTAAAATAAATTCATTAGAGAAAAAGGGTATGGGTGTCTACTTTTACCAACACACACACTATTCAATTAAATCTACAGTTTAGTTGAATGTCACATTAAATTCAACCTGAAAGCTAGTTTTCTGCAAAAATAACATCAGCATAAAAACACCCAATACCATTAGTCAGACATGGTGTAGGAGGGGTGATGATCTGGGCTGGTTTTGAGTAACAGACCGTCTTTTAGCCGACCGTCATCTCTTCTGGATACCAAGTTTCAAGAATATCCACTTTTACTTACCTTTGCAAACAAAAATGACAAAGAAATTAATCCTCTGCATTATACTTGGGGAGCAGAGACCAGCTTGCAGCCCTTAGGGAGCATCAAGGATCTTACAAATTAAAGGGGAAGAGGAGTGGTGGCCTAGTGGTTATCAACCTCCAAGCTCTATGCCACTAGGCATAGAGCTTGGAGGTTGTGAGTTCAAGCCCCACTCCCACAGACTGCCACTCTTGGTCTCTGAGCAAAGACCCTTATGCCCCCGGGCGCCCCATGATGGCAGCCCACTGCACCCGAAGGGGATGGGTTAAATGCAGAGAGTTAATTTCTCCAACATGAGATCAGTAAACTTCAATTATTATTATTTAATGGGCTTAAAGAGGCAGCCACTAGAACTCCAAAATTTGGCTTTTCTGTCTGATAGGACAAGTTTTGGGTCATAAGAAGGTTAATGACACAAAGGGACTCTTCAATATATTATAGGTCAGACTTTAGGCTATTAGTTTTTCCTATTTGCTAGTCATGAACATGTTCTGTTTTTTCTGACTCCCAGTATTCTTAATGGATAAATAGGCAGCGATCCATTCAATTTTTCGTGTTGGCGTGTGTCTTACCTGCCCAGGACAGGGCCAGTGTGTTGAAGAACACAACAGCAGAGCCTGACGTCCATGTCCTCAGACACACACTCTCCATCCTGGCCGGAGCGGCACACACTCAAAAACATCTACCTGCTTAAACAAGGATCTACATTAGTACGATCATTTTTATCAGAGCATAGGGAGACATGTTTATCTGTGGGGAACGATTTGGTGCAAAGCTGGGTGGAAATAAAACTTTTCAGCATCACGGTGTCATGTTGTGTTGACAGATTTAGATAAACAATTACTTTCATTTCTTCTCTGCTCCTGATTAAAGTTGTAATCAACTTAAAGATGAGGTAGAAAAAAGCTTAAGTCCTTACAAAGTCTTAACACATTTTATATTATTTTTCTAAATGCAAACATTTCTTTTTTTTAGATCTGCCATTTGTTGAAATGGCAGAATTTTTTTGTGTGTTTTTGTCTCTGGAAGTTTTCTGCATCATTTATTTGCAAAAAGCTCAAACTCAATCAGGTGGCATAGAAACTTGCTATATAGATTGTATTTTGTCTAGATTTTAACTGTACCATTCTAAAACATTATTATGCTTTGATCCAATGGGAACGAGGGCTACAGATGAAAGTTTGGGGTCTTTGTCCAACTGAAAAGTAAACCCTTTTCTTCCAGGAATGCCATGTATTTAGCTGCTTTGATATTCCCTATGTTTATGATCTATTCTTCTGTACCTGGAAGAAATACATGCATTCAGAGTTTGATTCATCCTCCCATGTTTAACGGTAAAGATGTGTGTTAAGGTGCCACATGTCCACACTGGAAAAACTATCTAGAAATAAGTACAAAAATTCTTAAATTAAGCGTATTTACCCTTAATTTGAATATTTGAATGAGATGATCTTCCAATGGAATGAGTGTTTTTACTCTTAAAATAAGATATTTAGACAAAATGCACTTGAAATAAGACAATGCAATTATTATAAAGGTAAACTGTCTTGTTCCATTGGCATAATGTCTCTTTGACCTCCTCAATTCAAGAACAAATGCAGTTATTTTGAGAAAAAATGACTGATCTAGATTTGGATTTTTTTCCAGTGGCAATGGTTTGTCCTCTGTCTCATCTGTACTGCAAAACATGGAAATCTGTATGAGTAATTTTTGCTTAAATTGAGTGAATTTTGTCTTGAATTGAGGAGATAAGTGAGACACCTCGCCAAAGGAACAAGACAATTTACATTTAAAATAAGAAAAAAAACAATTGCTTTGTCTTATTTCAAGTGAATATTATCTAATTGTCTTATTCTAGGAGTAGAAATACTCATTCCATTGGCAAATCTTATTATTTACCTACTAAAATTAAGGGTAAATGCACTTATTTTAAGAAATTTTGTACTTATTTCTAGATGGTTTTGCAGTGTGTATCTTATTTAGAGGTGTCAGGGTAGAATCAAATAAAAAAACAACAAAAAAGACCATCTAAAGATGTTTTTGGTTGTAAAAGGACAAAAATATGATACAATTCAAAGGGTATGCATGTGAAGCGAATCAGTAAAAATGGGTTGAGTTTGTATCTAGTAAAAGCTATTTACAGACAAATAGATTCTGATCAGATCAAACCTCCTGACAATGAGTTGAATTAAAGGGGAACAGAGAGTTTGTCTCAAAGTGACATGGCCCACTGTTCAATAATTCAGTCTTTAAAGCTTTGATCTGCAGAGTAATCCTCCATCACTGCAAATCCAAACATTCTCAGGCTGGCTTGGATCAATATGGCACACATCTAACAATAAAAAGGAGGCAGAGTTAGCAGCTCCCAGAGCTGGCTTGCTGTGTGGGTCATGTGATCTGCAAAGGTACCCATAGAGCAGGAAGAGAGGCGTTAAAGAAACACACATAATCTGCAACATCAATGTTGTGATGAACTAGAGAAACCAACTAATACGAGTGAAAGACAGGAGCTGACAGCTCTGCCTATGGATGCTTAGAGCTTTGAGCTGACAGGAGGATTACACACATCAGATCAGCTCTACGCACAAACACACACAAACAGACCAATGCACTTCATCAGGCTGCATGCAAAAAAGAAATAAAACAACCTTGTGCATCAAACACACATCACTACCTCAGCCCTTTGTGCAGATCTGGTCTGGATTCACTCCGCTGGAGCTCCATGCCAGAGAAGGAGGAGAGGAGGGAAAGATGGTGATGAGAGGCAGCCCTTCCTGACTCACTTGTTTTCCCATCTGCGTACGCTCATACTATTACACACACACACACATTTGGCTCTCTGCAGGATACAGCAACCTCCAGCAGCAAGCGCTCACTGGTTGGAAGGGGGCTGGCTGACGCAGGCAGTCATGTTGTCGCCACTCTGAGAGGAGAGAAAGGGGATGGGAAATAGGAAGCAGAAGAGAGGGAGAAAGAGGAGATGATGTACAGAGAGAGAGGCTGTGTAGGAAGAGGTGAGAGAGGGACAACAGCTGGTGTGGAGGAGAATAAGTAGGTGCATGAGAGAATTCAGAGATCATGAGCAAGATCTGCCTGGAACTGGCAAAAACATTTGGTATCAGCTCAGGTTTCAGATAAATCTGCTTGACGTCTGTCATGCCGACATAAAGCAGCTGCATCCAGTGGAAACACCATGATTCATCTGGTCTGAGCTCAGCTATTTCAGACTGAAAAGCCTCTGCAGTGCAGCTGTGCAGACCAGAGCAGCAGCATGCAGAGCAACGCTGCAGCAAGCTCACTTAGAAACGGTGCAAAATTATTCCTGCACTGAATTTTCACACCTCTCATGTTGCAACCAGGAACATTTGCTGTTTTCTACTGTGATTAATCTTTTAGATGTGGCATAACTGTGAGCTTTTTTTAAGGTTAAAATGGTCAAATGCCTCCGAAAGTCAGTAAGCTGGTAACTAGACTTCACCAGAGTCTATTATAAGTTGAATCCAGTGCCCCCCTTAA
>NW_015150486.1:364821-375789 GCF_000732505.1 Cyprinodon variegatus | reverse complement strand
ATCCAATAAAAAGAAGGATCTTAAAGAAACTGATAATATTCTGATGATTAGTGTTATTTCCACAGTTGTGGTCTTGAAATAAAATGCCGAGTCCTCAGCGCTCGAGACCGAGACCAAATGCGGTCAAATCCGAGACGAGACCTTCAAAAAATGGTCTCAAGACCAAGATCGATCTCGAGTACTACAACACTGGTTCAAGGAGAAGGTTTTGGAGGGTTAGGAATAAAACAATATTCCAAGCTTTAAACATCCATCATCTGAAAGTGGAAAAAGTATAATACAATGACATCCAACCTACAGAAACATGGCGGATCATTTAAATGTCAGATTACTTAAAGGCAGAATTGATCACAAATGAAGATTAAAGGCCCTTGCTTACTCTGGAGGAGCTGCAGAAATCCATCGCTTATGTTGAAGGATCTGCTTAAAAGACAGCGGTGAATTTTGCATATCTGGGCTTTAGGGAAGAGTGACAAAAATAAAGCCGTGAGAGGTTCGATTTAAGGTCTGCCACCAGCCATGATGGGGAAAAAAACATGCAAAAGACAATGCTCTCGTTAATGCCATGATCTAAATGGAAAAAAACCTGCATGAGAGAAAACTGAAATACCCTCTCCATTATAAAGCAATTGTAGTGGCAGAATAAGAAAGTGGAGATGCTTTCCTTTAGCAGTGGTAAAGCTGATGGGAAGATGAATAAAACTGGGTCCATGGCAGGTCTATGAAGATGCTTCTGAGATCCACAGCATGAATGTTTCCAGAACCATCCGCTGTCAGATATGGAAGATGACGTTCTGGTCAGATGACCTCCCAACTGAACTTGCAGGTCTACATGTAAAATGTTAATTGGAAAATAAACAGTCTGAACACAGCTTTTCTACTGGGAAACAAGGTAGTGGCTGCATCAGGCTGTGTGAAAGTTCTTTAATAGGGAGGCGGTTGACAGGTGGCAGCAGAACGACCAGAACCATTTAGGCTGAGATACAACTGAAGCCCCTGGATCCAATCAGAACCAAGCCACAATCTAAAACTAACGATCATATAACCTGATTCAGTAAAAGCTATTAATTAAAAGGTTAAAAAGAAGAGTCCTTATGTGATAAGCATGATCACTCCTGAACGGCCTCAGGGAAGCAAATACTTTGGTTTGCATCAAAAAGATCTCTGAAGAGTTTAGCTTTTGAGGTTTACCTCGTTATTTTTGTACCACTTTAAGCTGGCCTATCAAAAGGATGAGAAGAGGTGGGATTTTTTTTTTTGCAAAGCTCCACATTATAAAAGCAGTTCTATACGCAGAGGACAAAAAAACCTAATTTAACATAAACAGATATCTCTCAGTTTGGATGCTGTCAATAATCTTGGCAAATAAAAATGTGTCTGCAGAAAACCAACAAACACACAAACACACCAATCCTTTTAAATTATTTATTTATATATATTTATTTATTCATCTCAGTTTGGTTGATATTCTTTTGAACCATTGTTGTTGCACTTTAGTATTTTTGTACCCAACAGAAATGAACAGAAAAACAACAGAAAAAAAAGAGGAATTCATAAAATTAACCGTTAGGAAAAAAAAAAAAAAAACTAAATGAGGAAGGAGCGGAGCAGAGAGTCGACCTGTGGGGATGGAGGGGGGGAAGATGGCTTAGGGGGAAAAAAAATAAAAATAAAGGGGGTGAGGGGGGGCAGTGATGGTTATTCTGATCCAGCTGAATGTGTGGATGTGAGGCAGCCTGCTTTATAAACTCTGTGCAGTCTTTTCATTTCCCATAAGTGGTCCCTTCTGCCACACATCTGCTCCAACCTCCTCACGTTACTCAGGCCAGTCACAACATGACATCAATTGGTTGGATTTATCATTTTAGAACTGTGACTGTGCTGTTCTCTCCTGGGGGGGGCAGAAGAACACAAACTGATGCCAGAGTTCCTTGTTTAAGAGGGCTAGCCAATCAGAGTGGCCCTCTCTGGTTAAAAGCAAGCTGATTGGCGTTTATTACAGGATGGCAACTGTGCAGTCAGTTATCGACACGCTGAACTCTTCTTTAAAGCGGCCATTTTAACTGTTCAGTGCTTTGGGAGGAAGGGTGGAGGTTTCATTGATCCTTCCATGGCGGTCCCCAAGGTGCTGCAGCAGCTTGCATTCCGCTGCCCTTTCAGAGTCATTTCTGAATGCAAGCTTGGGTTCGTTTGCTGTCTGACTCCTGAAACGATTCCCTTTTTCCGTTAGCCGGCGTCCTCCAACAGCAGGGATCTTTTAGCGGTTCATGAGACGCAGCTCCTCCAAATCCTCTGCTCCTGGTTGGGGGGTCAAACAGTTTAAAAAAAAACAAACAAAAAACATTAAAAAATAAACAGAAAATGAAATAACTGTAGTTTTCCTCCGTGCTCGTAGCAAAGTTAGCTCAGGTAGAGGGGCCGAGTTCATAAGGCGCCATCTTGTCGGAAGTCGATGTAGTTGAGGATGATTGGAGGATCACAGCAGGGAGGGAGGGGGGTTATCTGTCTCCAGGCTTGGGATGTTTAGGATGATATGTCAGCTATTATACAAGTTATTCCCTTGTTTATTTGTCTGTTTTCTTTTATTTTTTTTAAATAGTCTCTGTAGCACCCAAACCAACCCAGACAAAGCCCGAAGCCTGACCCTGTATAGCCTGCCACGACGGCCCCGGTAACAGAAAACAGGTCCGACATCGACGAGAATGACAGTCACGACAACATCAATTGAAATGATACCTTTAAAAGCAATAAAACATAATTGCTCTTCTCCTATTCAAGTGTGTCAATATAATAATAATAATATTAAAATAATAACAATCGTTTTTTTTTACGACAGAAAGAGTGGAGCTCTCTTCTCTGTCCTCTTTTGGCTTAAAAAAAGATTCTTAAAGCAAAAAAAAATAATAATAAAACAGAAAGGAAAACATTGAAACGACTCCAAAAATACAAACGGTAAACAATACCAATAAAAATAAAAAATAAAAAGCTTCCCCAACAACAATATGAAAAAAAAAAAAGAAAAATGATTTGATACAGAAACTGTAATAGCGTTCTATACATGGCATCACTGTACAAGGAAAGGAGGAAATGTCTGGTAAAACTACCCACAATGCAATACACTGTCACTGACGTGGTGGGAGGGTGGAGGACACAGAGTGGGGGGGAGGTAGGGCTGAAGCATGAGGAAGAGGAGAGGAAAAACCGAGACGCACAACATGAACCCAAAGTGCAGAATTAAGCCAGAGGACATCGCTGTCCTCCTCGCCACACATAACTATTCTCCTTTAATAATATTTCATATAATAAACATCTTTTACAGAAAAAAAACCATAAGAGTAACCATGTCGACCAAAAATGTCTACATTGACTGTAAAATGAGTCTGGAACTAAAATGAAACAGAATGCCACAAAATAAAGAAGAAGAGCTGGTTTGTCCTGTGCGACATTGAAGAGCTCCACTAGATGGAGCCGTTTTGGTTGCCCAGTCAGAGCCTGAGCAAAAAACAGCTGAAAAGAGGGGTCTTTGGGGTGGGGGTCCTTCGCTGCTCCAGGATGGCGTTCCTCGCCCCCGTCCACATGGGACAAACACACACACTCCGTCCTGTTGGGAATACTTTGGGTTTGCGGTGGCAGCAGTGTGTGTGTTTGATGGTGCCGCCGTGTGAAAGCGCCGGCCGTCATGAACGTATGTCGTACATAGCCGGGGAGGGAGGAGTTGGCGTGAAGTGGGCCAAGTCGACGGGGGGAGGGGGGGCTGAAACTGTGGGGGTGGGAGTCAGACCTCAAGCTACCCAAGATGAGAGGTGAGAAGAGAAGACAACCTGCAACAGAACCATGCTGGATGTCTGCGTAGAAAATGCTGGCACTTTGACCTTTGAACCCCGAGGCCCCCCCCCAACTCTGGCCCACCCACCGGAAAACCCCCTCCCCTCTCTCGGCCTCCCTCCGTAGGGACAGATGGAAACAGATAGATGGACACTGAGCGCCCCTGGCTTGGGCGGAGGCGGTGGTTTGGCGTGAAGCTGCTCAACTCAAGTCAACAACTCAGGGTGGCTGATATGGACGACGCACACAGGATTCACCGCTTCCTACGGAAGGGCAGAGGGACAAAACACACAAATCAACGTTTGCATTCAAAATCCTAAAACTGGAGAACAAACAACACATCTGGCACCATCTTTTGCAGCTGGAATCTTTTCCACTAAGAATAAAGCAGACAGATCTGATCTTCTATTAAAAACTTGTTGTAATCTTTAAAAAAATAATAGTTTAGCCCGGAAAAAACATTTATATCCGTTAAATTTTTCGGTTAAATGGTATATCGGATTATGATGAGGAGCAATGGGCAGCTTTTAAAGGTGTGTTAAACAATGAAGGCCTCAAGGGATAAACTGTCTAGCCTTCAGCAGTCATCCCCACCCCTCTCTTTAGCATAACTGTGGTTGCCTAGCAACCGTGCCAGCACAAAGCAAAAAACGATAATCTTCTGAAAAATACATAAGCCTAGGGGAATTATAAAATAACAGTGATGTAGGAGGTATTTGATGTGTACAACCAGATTTATGGACAAAATGTTTAATCCAAAATAGAAAGGAAAATAAATAAACTTTATTTTTGGCTCCAACCTGTCTTATTTGCTCTGATTTAATCCTTGAGGAACTGTAGCAGTTGTACCTCCAGTAAGGTTGAATTAAATTATCTCGTTTTGAAGCTGAACTTTAATTTCAGACAATATTTATGGAATAACAAAAAAAGAAGTCTTAAATAAGCCAAGCAGGAAGGTTTCAATATCATCAGAATGTTTTATGTGTTTAAACACTAGAACTCACAGGCCGACGGTTTGACGGTTCTGAGATTTTAAAGTGAAAAAACTTTATTTACATTAATATGTTGCTCATGTTAACCGACTTTTCCAGTTTTTATATTTCCTTCATTTTCACATAGTTAAAAAAATAAAATAAAATAAAAACTAACTCCCACAGCCATCATTTTCACCGCTCTATTAGTTGCATCGCAAATTTTTTTTGTGGTTGGTTGACTGACGTTTGGTACCGTTGCCTAGCAACCGACTTTCTTCCTAGAACTCTTTGGCTATGGAAAAATCGCTTTCAGAAGAAATCTATTCAACAGAATTTAGAAATGCTTCCAAATATTTATGATGGCGATACGGTGGAGATGGAGAGAATGATAATGATGACAGGTTGGTAGTAAGCGGCTCAGATTCTGAAAGCGAGTCCGAGGATGATCAATGCAGACGTACACTGCAAAAATGATCTAGAAATAAGTAAAACTGACTTGAATTAGGTGAATTTACTCTTAAATTGAGCAGGTAAATAAGATCATTTGCCAATGGAATGAGTATTTTTACTCTTAGAATAAGATAATCAGATAAAATGCACTTAAAATAAGACATTGCAATTGTTTTCTCTTACTTTAAATGTAAATTGTATTGTTTCACTGGCAAAGTGTCTCACTTATCTTCACAATTCAAGAAAAAATTCCCTTATTTTAAGAAAAAAAATGACTTATTTGGATTTTCTGCAGTGTATCAGCGACCCATCAGATATTAGGGAAACTTTTCCCAAAGGTTTGGATAGCACAGTGCACTCAGCCGGCCAAAAGTTAAACCAGACCCCTGGTCTACTATAATCACACACAGGTCGGTGTGGATGTGTTGGATCAGATGATTAGAAAGTATTCTGTAACAGCTGCAACGCGAAGGCGGCCCGTGGCTGTATTTTACCATCTCCTGGACATAGCAGCTATAAACACGTTGGTTTTGTTAAAGCGCTGTTGGAACGTCGCCGTCTCACGCAGAGATTTTATCCTTAAACTGGTAAAAGAGTTATAGTTGCGTGCCGATTAATTGCGCTCCAGAGAGCCGCAGGTTACCAACCCGTCCGCCGCAGAATAGCCAGCTTTGGCAAAGCAAAGAAAACAGCGCCAGGTGCTTCAGCGCTGCACAAAAAAACCCCCACTTATATAATATTTGTTAGAAATGTGAAAAGGAGGTGTGTGGGGCTTTTAATGTGAAAACATTTAAGGAGTATGAAAACTTTTGCAATATTAGAATCAAGGGAAATAAAAAAATAAGAGAGAGGACTCAGAAACAACAGACAAGCAAACTAAGAAATATAGGTTTTAGTACCTGCTGTTTTAAGATTCATGTCAGAAACCAGAAGCTTTAGGTGCCTAAAACGTACTAAAAGGCTGATAAACTTTTTGGTAGTTTGGTAAAACACACCAAGAATGTGTCTTTTTCTTCTTTTTGATGCTCATACCTGCGCTAAACCCCAGCCTGCTCCATGCTGTACTGCAGATCAGGGGGTTTGTAGCTGAGGAGCATGTCACTGGTGCAGGACGACGGGTAACAGGCTGAAGCATGGAGCTCCCCTTCTACATCACAAACTGAGGGAAAAACACAGACGCTCTACTGAGTTGGCATGAAAAACCAGGAGAGATCTAGACAAGGCTGGAGGGGATTGAATCTCCAGTGCTGACCTGACTCCTCCCGCTGGTGCAGCTGCTGGCTTCCAGTCAGAGACGTCTGGCTGAGGATGTCCGACATGCGAGCTGAGCTGAGCGCCTTTCCTGCCAAGAGGCTCATGCCGGACATGGGATCCGCCTGATCCTGAGCAGAAGGAAGAAACAACAGTTAGAAAAATAAAAGCGGACATTTTGTATTGCTTCCACTGGATTACAGACAATTAATTTAGATTTCAACATTTCCACTAATCGTACATATTAGAGCTGCCAAGGGTGAGTTTATGTTCTGTTAATTTGCATATTTCATTTTTCCCTCCAGAGCCTCAAAGCTGATGAGCTGCAATAAGTCTGAAGTTGCCCCAAAGCACCTTCAACGAATCACACAGAGGGGGGATGCGTTCCTACCAGTTCTTCGTTGCATGACATCACTCGCCCATCATAAATCACAGCTAATTCTCCCAGTTAAAAGGAGAAAATATGAAACACTTTATTCAATTATGATTCACTAAAAAAATACCACATCAGACGTTGGCAGCTGAACATCCCAAAGCAAGTTTAAAAACAACGTGCAACCAGGAGCAACAAACCGGTGGTAAACATCTGAGACCAAATAAATTCTTTTAAAGCAGCAGCATAAAATGATGTTGAACTGCTAATTTCTTCCTAAAAAAGTCCCCTTATAAGACAGATTAAAGCACCGTTTAATTTGTTCTATGATTATTTTAGCTACCAAGCAGGAATAGGGACCCATATTTTTTTTTTCCAGACAAAATCAGACACTAAGAGGGGTAAAAAAAAAAAAAGATAAAAAAATATATATATTAAATCCTTACATTTATGGTATGCCAAAAGTACAACAAAATATTGTAAGATTTCAAGTCCATTAAAACTCAGTCCTACTTTTGACATCTCATTAGTCTGTAAGCTGTAGGCTGTGAGCAAATGCTTTTAAAATGTTGCCCTGCAGCAAGAAGGTTCCGGGTTTAAATCCCGGCCTGGGGTCTTTCTGCATGGAGTTTGCATGTTCTACCGGCGCATGTGTGGGTTCTCTCTGGGTACTCCGACTTCAAACCTCCCACAGGGAGGGAGTTAGTCCAAAAAAAATGTCTGTTAAAGGGGTCATAGAATGATTATATAGGGTAGGGGTCACCAACGCGGTGCCCACGGGCACCAAGGGGCCCTCAAGGTCCACATGGGGTGCCCTCTTCGTCTTCTGAAAACAGAAGAACTCACTCAGTGGGTTAAGTTTAATTTTGTTTTATTGTGTTGCTCTTCTTTTTAATCATGTATGTATTATTTCATTATGTCAACTATTTCATCATATTTCAGTGGTTTCAAAATGACAATATTAAAAAGAAAATTAGAAATGAATAAAAGAATAAAATAAGAATAAAAATGAGTTTTTATGGATGAGATTTACTGTAGGTGAACACTGATCCCTCCAGTTTATAGGTCAGTATTGGTAGCCCTTCCTATGACTCGGTAACCATGAAGTAGCCCTCAGCCTTAAAAAGGTTGGAGAACCCTGATATAGGGTATTTGGTGCTGAATAGGGTGTGTAACATTGTTTGGGCTGAAAATGGTATATTTGCTGTTCTATGAGCCCTAGAATGAAACGACAGATTTTCTTCCTTTAAAGGAATAGTACACCCAAAACATGATTAGCCTTCATTTTCTACTCACCCCCATGCTGAACAACACTCTGGAGTACTTTTTTGATATCTCAAATGCATCTGGAGATCTGGGAGGCTTCTTGCTGTCTGCTGACATTCAAATAATGGAGGTCTATGGTGCCCGAGACAGAAAGGTCCATAAAAGTCCACAAAAAACGTGCCAATATTCCTCCATACTGCTCGTCCAATGTATTCCAAGTGTCCTGAGTGGGTAGCGTCCATAATTTACTTGAAACAAAGTCATTTAGAATGTTTTTAGAGCATAAACAGTAGTGTATAGGATTTCCTAAAAGCGCGTTCACGAGCCTACGGAAACCGCGGCAGACCAAACCAGATGAAAGTGCGCATTCAGCGTCTGCTCTGCCAATAATGCAAGCGTAGAAGAAGAAATGTGCTGTTTACCTGTGCAAAGAAAGAAACAACGAAAGAAAAATGTCTGAGGACTTCAGTGTTGAGGAAGAGCATGAGTTCTTTGCCGAGCTGAATGCGCACTTTCGTCTGGTTTGGTCTGCCACGGTTTCCGTAGACTCGTGAACGCGCTTTTAGGAAATCCTATACACTACTGTTTATGCTCTAAAAACATTCTAAATGACTTTGTTTCGAGTAAATTATGGACGCTACCCACTCAGGACACTTGGAATACATTGGACGAGCAGTATGGAGGAATATTGACACGTTTTTTGTGGACTTTTATGGACCTTTCTGCCTCGGGCGCCATAGACCTCCATTATTTGAATGTCAGCAGACAGCAAGAAGCCTCCCAGATCTCCAGATGCATTTGAGATATCAAAAAAGTACTCCAGAGTGTTGTTCAGCATGGGGGTGAGTAGAAAATGAAGGCTAATCATGTTTTGGGTGTACTATTCCTTTAAGATATGCTCATGAATATTTAAATGAGCTGTGTGCTGATTGGTTGGTTTACAACGAGCGAAGGTGCTGAGCAAAGAGGAATCATAGCAACAAGCACTCACTCACTGAAACATCGAAATTGTTGATATGGTAGGGTGACCAGACGTCCTCTTTTTCCCGGATATGTCCTACTTTTCATACCTAAAAAAAATGGCCGGGGGGAAATTTCAAAATCGTCCAACTACTTGGGCCGGTGAGCCAGTGGGCTTGCCTACATGTAAAATTCGGGGAGTGCAGACCAGAACCAAATTAGGCAACATGCCTGAATTTACGTCAATTCTGGGTTTATTTTGAATTTGCCCGTTTTGTGGTGGTGGTGGTTTTATGGTGTGTGTGTGTGAATGGTTGTTGGTCCTGTTTGTCTCTGTTGCCCTGCAATGAACTGGCGACCTGTCCAGGGTGGACCCTGCCTCTCGCCCGTAGACAGCTGGAGATAGGCACCATTACCCCTCGCGACCCCGCTTGGTATAAGCGTGATGGATGCAGGGACGGATAGTCTGTAAGCCAAGCGGCTAAAGGAATTTGGACATAAAGTGAAAGAAAGGGCAGAGATTCACTCACGTAGGCGTCATCACAGGTCTGAATGGTGTGGTGGCGCTGGAGCTGCCCTCTAGATCGATACACTTCACTCTGGGGGGCTCGCTGATAGTTAAGCCCGTTGTGATCAGGCACTTCCATGGCCTGTCCTTGGGGCCGGCACTCTACACGCTCAGATTCTAAAACAAGAGATTACATATGAAGGAAGGGTGACACACAAGAGGAGGAATGATCAACTTCTTATTTGGGTTCGATTTAAGAGTCGGACCTCTAGAAGCAGGAGGACTCCTCATGTAAGCACCGTGCCTGTGCGTGGGGGAGCTGTAAGGCGGGGTCCCACCTCGGGGAGGCCCCAGGAGCTCATGTGCTTCTCCTGCCTTAGCCAGCAGGCCCTCATGCGGGTGGTGGTATCCAGCAGGGGCCTCATCCTCCTCCATACTCTCTGAGTGTGGTAGGCTGGGACACGGCGCTTGAGTCACATGCTGCTGCTGCTGAACCTCTGGGGGTTGTATTTGGAGGAGATGGTGGTAGTGTTGACCCCCGGAGGTGGGCTGGGGTACGGGGGGCTCCAGGGTGTCTCCCTGGCTAAGCTGGCGGAGAAGCAGCATTTCTCCAAACTCCTGACCAGCACCGCTGGATGGGGTTTGCTGTGCCGGGCACTGCCGGAGGTTCTGTCTCTTCAGCAGGGCGGCCAAGTCCTGGGGGGGCAGCCTGGGGTCGGCGTGGCCTGTTAGAGAGTGCCGAGGGGACAGGAGGCCCTGCAGGGTGGGGGTGACGTGCTGCTGCGGGGGACAGTAGTCCAGAGGAGTTGGGGAGAGCAGGGCCTGCTGTAGTGTGGAGGGGGTCCCATAGCTGCTGGTCCCGACGGCCCCGCTCTGGTAGCCTTCCAGGCCGGGGACTTTCAGCGAGGCGGCCTGCAGGTAGGGGTTGTAAGAGCCCACGACCCCAGAGGGCCCCCGAGAGGCAGCGTCGCCGGAGAAGAGGTGAGGATTGAAATGGGCCTGGTCGTAGGCGGAGGTGAAACGGCCAAGGCTGCGGCTAAACGGGAAGGAAGGAAGAACGGTTAGCGAGCAACAACACCATCATCCCATCTTCTATACACAGCGGACACAAGACATGGGCCAGGATCGCCTTCTCACCGGATTAAGGCTTTGATTTAGAATACTTTACCGTATTTACACAAAAAGATCAAATAACTTTATTTGCTCTAATGATTCATACGGAAGTGGAAAGAAAGCTAACAGCAATAAATCTTTACTGTAAAGCAATAAATAATACTTTAGTTTTATCTGGCCTGATGAATAGGCAGGTATACAGCAGAGCTGTCGTAGTTTGTCTCATCTGGTAATAATAAATCAGAGTA
>NW_015150486.1:355432-364238 GCF_000732505.1 Cyprinodon variegatus | reverse complement strand
TAAAACACTATATTTTTTTTCTTATTTTTTAGAAGGCATTTTTTGTTGTGTAGGTGGGGTTCCTCAAGGCACCACTTTAGAACCCCTTTTATTTCAAGGCTGAGATCCTATGTTTTAGACATCAAAACAGCATAATACTTTAAAAAGAATTATGCTGCTCCTCTTCAGTCCGATAAATCCATCGATGGATGGGTCACATTTTCTACCAGTTAAGCAGGAAGAGTTGCCTTTCATATTGGAAAAAGATCATCCCAAAAAAAACCCCAAATATCTGACATAAGGAAGCTGATAGAAACACTTCTGATTAAATTGATGTAACCCACTCTTTAATAATCAATGAGTCTTACAGATTAGTTTTCCACTATGGTTCTTTGTTTGGGTAAATAAACTATTTAACATTTTACAATAAAAATTAAGTAATAAAAGTGTGTAAGATTCTTGCTGATATTAGGTCAATATTGGTATTATGCAGCAATCAAAGCTGCAGTATTGGTTTCGTATCAGATATTAAAAACTTTCATCTGAACATTACTAATTTTGGTTGCTTAAATGCAGGTTAGTAATTAGGACTCAACTAAAAAAACAAAAAAGCATGAAACAAAAAAAAATCTAAATCCAAAATCACTCACCTAATTTTTAACAAATACAAAAAGTCCATAACTACACTGGTAAAAATCAAAATCTAGAAGAGTCATTTTTTCTTAAAATTACTGCCTTTGTTCTTGGATTGAAGAGGTACAGAGAAGTTTTGCCAATGGAACAAGACAATTTACACTTAAAATGAGAAAACTCAATTGCATTATCTTTATTTCAAGTGCATATTATCGAATTATCTGTTTTTAAGAGTATAAATACCCATTCCATTGGTAAAATATCTCATTTACTAATTCAAGAATTTTTACTTATTTTTTATTAATTTTTTTTACTTATTACTAGTGTACAACAGTCTCCTAACATCTCACACTGCAAAAAATTATCTAGAAATAAGTAAAAAATTTCTTAAATTAAGTGTATTCACCCTTAATTTGAATACGGTAGGTAAATGAGACAGTTTGCCAATGGAATGAGTATTTTTAGTCTTAGAATAAGATAATTAGTTAATATGCACTTGAAATAAGACAATGCAATTGTGTTTTCTTATTCTAAATGTAAATTGTCTTGTTCCATTGGCAAAATGTCTCTTTTACCTCCTCAATTCAAGAACAAATACACTTATTTGAAGAAAAAATTGACTTATCTAGATTTAGATTTTTTGCAGTGCATAAACAAAGACAAGCTGTTAGAACCACTGGTCACTACAGCTTGTCTAATCATCTAATAAGTTGTTTTAAATAACTTTCATGTAATGCTGCATTTTTTTCTGTTTTACTTACTGGATATCTTAAATGTTATTCTTATTGTCCCATTACTTATTCTGCAAAGAACCTTTAATTACTTGGTGTAAATAAATCTGTCCTGCCTTTTGGGTTCTGCTGGAGGTTTCTTCCTGTTAAAGGGGAGTTTTTCCTCTCCACTGTCGCTACAAGCATGATTAGTGTGAGGGATTGTATTTGAGTCAATGACTCGATGCAATCAGCTGGTTTTCCTTAGATAGAAAACTTTGAATCAATTTGACTGGATGATCTGGTTGAACTGTAAAGTGCCTTGAGATGACTTGTGTTGTAAATTTGACGCTATATAAATAAAATCAAATTTAATTAAATTTTAGCTATTCTTCTCCCCATAAAGCAACACCAGAAGAATTACAAGCCGACTAGGGCTGCAAGTACAGATTATTTGGAAAATCAATTAATCTATAGATTATTTTTCTGATTGACAATAGGATATCCTTAAAGAAGATTTCTTACGAAATTAAACCTGGTGTAGTCGAATCTTTTCCACCGGAGTTTTGGATAGAGCATATTGACAGACAAAAATGTTTATCTTAAATGCAAAATGTTTATATATATATATATTTTTTTTTTTTTTACAAATTTGATATAATTACAACTCTAAATGGGCTGGTCTGTCAGATTAAGGCTTGTTTTACAGTCTCTATACTTAAGTTAACGATTAAAATATGTAATTTAGGCTCCTTTCAGCCAGTTGACTGGAAGTGTGCAGCTTTGTTTCTTTTTGCTCCACACAGCTGGAGAAAATCCCACTGGAACATTCTCTGACATTCCTTTAATACCATAGAAGTACAACATTTAACAGGTAAAAACAGTAACTGTTATACTCTGAGATGTGCACCTGGCCCATGCCTAGTGGAACAACAATCTAACAAAGACTCCAACACACACAAACTAGCGCACCAAGCCAGGACAGGACAGGACAGCCCTGGCAGCAATTCAAAGGGTCACAAAGGGAATGATCTAATCCACCTGTTAGGACACACTGGCATCTGAACACTCACCCAGACACACTGATGTGGAGGGTTACTTCATGACCTCTCAGCAATCAATGATGATGAAGAATCACATGCAGTTTTTTTGTTGTTTTTTTTTTTTTAAATGGTAACAAACATGATGTTCATTCTCACATACACACATTTTAAAACCTCTAAAAAAAAGACTCAAACTTTAAAATTCAAATATTAGTAGAGCAATAATTGTCCACAATGTAAATAAACAAAACAATAAAAAAAAATGCAATTATAATAATGAAAAGAACAACCAATAAGTACATGTTTGCACAATCATATCTGCCAAAAAAGAAAATAAAAATAAGCTGTAAGGCTGCAGTAGAGGAGATTGTAACAGTCCATTGGATTATGCTGGTAGCCACCAGGGGGAGCGCTGACTGGCTGTTCAGAGGGGGTCACCTGTGCGTCTCTGCGTTGTCTGCGCTGAGCTGCTTCCCCAAGACTCTGTGTGGGCCCGGCGTGGACAGGAAGCTGCCTGGTCTCTGTGCCCCTCCTCCCAGCTCCACATCCTGCACCTGAATGGTCACCTGTTCAAGGAGCACAGAGGGTTAGGCTTCCCACACGTTTGGACTCGAGCTTCGGTTATTTAACCACCTGTAGTGAGGAAAAAAAGTGAAGGTTTGGCTACCTGCTGTTGTTGGGGGACGCCCGGTGCCATTGGGACGGCGGGGCGGCCAGGTGCTGCCTGCTGATTGGCTGGGTGAGGGACTCGAGGCAGGCCTGTGGGGGGCGGGCTGCCGCTTTGTCCCTGGTACATGGCTGGAGCGCCATGTTGGTACTGCACTGATGACTGACCCGCTGTGAGAGGAAGGAGTCAGCGAGAGCAGAAGCTTTACTGACATCATAAATAAGGTAAATTATCATCATATCTAAGGGGAAGCAAACATAAAACCTTTAAACAGACAATCAAGGAAGAGAAGAAAATAAAGCTTCCTAGGCACAAAAATATGTTGCTGTAACTTTACACTGCAAAAAAAATTAAATCTAAATAAGTCTTTTTTTCTTAAAATAAGTGCATTTTTTCTTGAATTAAGGATTTATGTGAAACACTTTGCCAATGGAACAAGACAATTCACACTTAAATTAAGAAAAAACAATTGCATTGTCTTATTTCAAGTGCATAATATCTGGATACCTTATTTTAAGTAGAATTACTCATTCCATTGGCAAATCATCTTATTTATCTGCTCAAATTAAGGGTAAATACCGTTAATTTAAGACATTTTTACTCATTTTGAGATCATTTTTGCAGTGTAGTTGTTCTCTGTTGGTGTTTTTATTAAATAAACTCTTCAAGAATTTGTGCAGAGACTGTGCATCATCAGAACATGGATTGAATTGCTCTATCTAGATTCTAGTAATTTGAAAATAAATAATTTGTTATAATATTAAGTCCACTAGATTGAAACTTGAAAATAAATAACTGAAATAAATATCAACTTGAAATAATATTACATGAATATTTCATTTGAATGCAATGTAGCAACTAAAGTCAAGTAAAATTATCAGCTTATAACTATAAAAAAGGATGATTTTAGTGAAATGATTCTATTATAATAATTCAAATTAGAGTTGAGATATTTCTATTTAATCCAGGCTGTTTTGAGTTCAAAATCTAACTTTTTAAAAATTAGCTTTTTTCCTCCAGAGCCTTTTTATTCAGTATTAACAACTGAATGACCATGTCGGCCAATCAGTGTCAGCGGGTTAGACCTGCATCCTTATTGGCTGATACTAAAAAGCTACTGGTCTTTGTTTGAGTGTCAGGCTACCTGCTTGTTTAGCTAGCAACAGCTAGCTTAGGGGTGTCGCATGAGCAGAAACCAATCATTGGGTGGATCTAAGCCAGCTAATATTTTATTGAAATGATCAGGATGATAATTACCCTACATTATGTAAACATTGGCTGTGATGGAAATCTTAAAGGAATAGTACACCCAACACATGATTAGCCTTCATTTTCTACTCACCCCCATGCTGAACAACACTCTGGAGTACTTTTTTGATATCTCAAATGCATCTGGAGATCTGGGAGGCTTCTTGCTGTCTGCTGACATTCAAATAATGGAGGTCTATGGCGCCCGAGGCAGAAAGGTCCATAAAAGTCCACAAAAAACGTGTCAATATTCCTCCATACTGCTCGTCCAATGTATTCCAAGTGTCCTGAGTGGGTAGCATCCAGAATTTACTCGAAACGAAGTCATTTAGAATGTTTTTAGAGCATAAACAGTAGTGTATAGGATTTCCTGAAAGCGCGCGCCTGCAAGTTCACGACGCTACGGAAGCCGGCAGACCAAACCAGATGAAAGTGCACATTCAGCTCGGCAAAGAACTCATGCTCTTCCTCAACACTGAAGTCCTCAGACATTTTTCTTTCGTTGTTTCTTTCTTTGCACAGGTAAACAGCACATTTCTTCTTCTACGCTTGCATTATCGGCAGAGCAGACGCTGAATGCGCACTTTCATCTGGTTTGGTCTGCCGGCTTCGTTAGCGTCGTGAACTTGCAGGCGCGCGCTTTCAGGAAATCCTATACACTACTGTTTATGCTCTAAAAACATTCTAAATGACTTTGTTTCGAGTAAATTCTGGACGCTACCCACTCAGGACACTTGGAATACATTGGACGAGCAGTATGGAGGAATATTGACACGTTTTTTGTGGACTTTTATGGACCTTTCTGTCTCGGGCGCCATAGACCTCCATTATTTGAATGTCAGCAGACAGCAAGAAGCCTCCCAGATCTCCAGATGCATTTGAAATATCAAAAAAGTACTCCAGAGTGTTGTTCAGCATGGGGGTGAGTAGAAAATGAAGGCTAATCATGTTTTGGGTGTACTATTCCTTTAAGAGTTCACCATCAGTTCATACATTTCCACTCTATAATTTCTGGTTTAATCTACAGGGTCCAAACTATCACCTCAATTTTCACCTTCCTTGGCTGACTTGTGTTTTTGTTCTCCGCTTTTAAATTTTTATCTTCTAGATCAAACATAACTGCAAAGTAAAAGTGGTAAAAATTGATGCCATGTGCTTATTTTTAATGGATAAGGTGTTACCTGGACAAATTCAGGCAGAAACGGCACTTCTTCAACTCGTCCAGCTCACTGGACTAATATTAGATGACTTTAATCAAAGGTTATTGTGTTAAGATCTTGTTTTTTCTTGCTCATTTCTGTCCAGTCAGCTAAAGCTTTGCCTTCTAATGCATTATTAAAAACAAAGTGTGAATATTTACCTCATAGTGGTGTTTATATAAAGATAATAAATCCAGAAAGCAATAATATGAAACTCCTTCTAAATCCTGATGCATCCCCATGCTCATCATAATCCTACTTCTAATGAATGTTTTAAAAACAAACAGACAGTAATGAGCTGAGCTCTAATAACCCATGCATAATAAATGTGAGGATAATACATAACAGGGCGGTTAAAGCAGAGCTGTGGAACGTGAAATCAGCCTTTCCTTTGGTTATTGTAGGTAATCTGCAGTGATCCTAGCATTTCTGCTGAGTCACCTCACCTACACCAAATGTTTTCGTGTCCAAACTAAAAAAAAACAAAAAAAACGCTATTACTAACCATGCCCTTGCATTAGGCCTGCAGAGCCAGGCGGAGGACTCTGATTGGGCTGTCTGAAGAGGTGGTTGCTGGGATGTGTTGGCGGAGGACTGGAGGGCTGGATACGCAACCTGAGAGAGGAACGGGACGGAGAGATAGCACGGTGATGTAACACTTCAGTCGATATTGCTGCGCCACAGCATGGGGTTCATTGTTCGCTGTTCAATAGCTGATGAGTAATGCGTGTTTGTTCACCTCTGGAGCTGGTGGGTTAAATGACTGGGCTGGCTCTCTCCGTGGCCTAAGGACAGAGCCTGTGGACAAAGATATGCAAAATAAAGTAAGAATAAATGCATCCAATGCAGAGTGACTGAAACAAAAATGTCTGTCATGGATCTGATGTGTTAATAATCGGACAGTTGAAGTCGACCAAATTAGATAGGATTTCGGTAAAGAAAAGAGGCTAGAAATTTGCCTCAACGAGCCAATCAGTGTTATCTATAGAAACCTGCATAACAGGATCTGTTTGCACTTTTAACAAAATATAGTTTTATTGTAATTAAGTGTAAAAATCCAAGCTGCTTTGTAAAGAAATTCCTATAAAAAAAAAAACAGGAATGACTTTTATTGTTTTTAAAGATCAGACCCGTGTTAACGACCAGAGCAGAGTAAAATGATCCAACATTTACCTAAAAAATAAAATATTTTGTTAGTATTCAGCTGTTTCTCTTGAAGAACCACTTTATAACGGTACATAAAGCTGCAAGTCCAGTCTCTCTACCAGCTGGACTTACAGTTTCTTAGACTTAGACAACTTTTATTGTCATTTTGTATGCAGAGTGTATGCAAAATGAAACTGTTTCGTCTTTGCTCCCACCTCCTTCAGCTCAAGCTCACTCCAATCAGATCAGATCAACATTTCTTTAGTTATGCTTTTCATTGCAGCTCTGGCTTTGGGGTTAGGGTCCTTTTTTTATTGCCATCATGTGGCCCACAACAAATGAGACTTAAATCAGATTTCTTGCACCATTATTCTCCTGGCACCCTTTTTTTTTTTAAGAGTCCAAAAGCCATCAGTTTCTTCCACCCGAGCTGAGGCTCTCTGCAGCTCATCCAGAGCCATTTCCAGCCATATTGGCTGCTTCTGTGATTAATGCTTTGCTTGGGCAGTCTGTGTCATGTCCTTTTTCATTTCGAGACGATTGATTAAACAGGGCTTCATATCCAAAGCCTGAGGTGCCGTTTCATATCCCAACATCTGTTTTAATTTAATTTCTGATGGTTTATCGTCTAAAAACTGTATTAAATACACCATAAATCAACTAACCCTACATCTACAAGTTAAACCTCTCTTTTTATTAGTTTAACTGCATCTAAAACAGTTCATTCAGTGACTCTGGTTGGATAAAACCTACTTTGTGGAGCAGAAGCCTGTCCTCATCACTCTGATGATGTGGGTTTTATTTGTTTAGATGTAGGCATTAATATCTAAAAGTATCCCCTCCCTCCCAAATGAAGCTATTGGCTTTCTTGCTTCATCCTGGTGTGTTTTGGGAACTCAATGACTTTAAAAATGATTTCCAGGTACCTGGATTTGCTGGTGAAGGATTTGTTGCTCTTGCTGGTAAAGGATGTGCTGCTGCTGGGTGTGCTCGAGGAAGCGCTCATCCTGCTGGGCAGCATACTTCTTCTGGAGCTGCTCACACTCCTGTTTTCAAAGGCAGACATGACAAATATTCTATATCAGTGCCAGCAGAGACTTTACTTGCACCTGATTGGAGAAAGTTACACCTGAGTGGAGCATCATCAGACCAGTTTGAATGCCTGTAACAGAAATGATTCATCGGTGTGTAATTGTGGGTTTTACAGGTGAAACACTGCTGTCTAATCCACCATGTTAAACTATAGGTGTTAAAGTCAAACGTGACTCAAAATAAGCTATTATCTGGATCTTGACCATAAAGAGCTGTTATTGCTCTGAACCACGAACGGCACTAAAAGCCAATTTTCTGTAACCTGCCTTAGCCTACAATCTTCACATGTTTCCTTCAGGAGGAGGAGGAGGCGGCAACATAACCCCGTCCTCTAACCCTTTTAACCCCTGGGACACACGAGTAATGATAATCCCAGCACACCGGGGCGGGTCTAAGACGGAGCACCTGCTGCCAACGCAACGATTATCCCTTTCCCTGCCTGTGCCTCCGAGAGGTAATCCTACTGCAGATTATCATGCAATGTCTGAAAAAGCAGCCGGTGGGTTTTCCCAGGTCAGAGTCTCCTCGTCTGATCTTATCTTTCCAAAAACTGATGAGTATCACATTCACAATGAGGCCACAATAGTTTGCAGAGAAAAGGACAAAACTATGAGACGGGAGCGATCGGGCTGGATAAACGCCCTCTGAGGATGACGAAGGTTCTTTCATCAAATCCTGTAATTACACCATACTGTTCCCCTCCTCAGTTTGAATGACTGCATGTCGTGAAACACACTTTCATGCAAAAAAAACATTTTTCCGTGATGAATCCAAAATATAAGGAAAGCAACAACAAACTGGTCTGATAGGGATCAACATGGACCTAATCACTGCTTCTGATCAGAGACGACGCTATTTTGTTCTTCAACAGACCTACAGAAATGTCTTCACTATGCCACCAAAGTTGACTGTTATCCTCGACCGTTATGTAATCCACGGTTTCACTTTTTCTAATGATTCAGCTACAACCTTCTGTGTATTTATTTGAGAGTTAATGTGGCCAGCCAACACAGACTAGAAGGAAAAACATTATTTTTTTTGTTTGTATTCATTCCCCTTTACTATGAAACCCCCATTCAAAGTGGAAAA
>NW_015150486.1:351384-351720 GCF_000732505.1 Cyprinodon variegatus | reverse complement strand
GGGCAGAAGACTACGCAAAAAATAATCTTGACTTATCGCATAGTAATAAATTATTAATATCAAAAATGTATTTCTGTCTTTAATTTTTACATATTTTGTTAAAAGGCCAAATAAGGACTTCAGACCGAAAAAAAAGTAATTTTCTGTTTTGTTTTATTCTTGGATCGGGCTTTAAAGGGTTAAAGTTAAAGAAAATGTATCAGAGAGAAATTTGACACAAAGTTTTGATTCAGAGGTTTTTATAATGACTTCATGAAAAGAAAATCATATAGATGTTAATATTTTATACCAGCACCCACCCTAAAGGTGAAGTCCGGTCATATTGAGAATGCAAAC
>NW_015150486.1:341867-350661 GCF_000732505.1 Cyprinodon variegatus | reverse complement strand
ACGTCACTGCCAGAAGTTGGCAGGAGGGAGGGGTTACTATATTTGGGCATAAATGGCCGCTCCCAGATGCAGCAATCGAGACGAAAGTTATTGCTTTAGTTATAGATAATGATCCACTGATTATTCCCTGCTGACCGGACTTTTCCTTTAAAAGGAGGATATTATGTTTAGTCCGTGTCAGACCAAAATATTTTTAAATAAAATACTTCAGCTTGATTTTAATGATTTTAAACTTAGGGTTCCAACAAAGTGCAGTTTGTTTTACCATGCCCAAGAACCAATGCTCTGAATAAATCTTTTATATTTATGTTATTGCCTTTTTGGAATAAAATACATCAAAACATCTGCTGGATTCACAGCAAATTATCTTTTAAAAAGAATCCGAGATTCGATCTGATGCCTTTAAGGGTTTTTGTGATTATCGGATTTTATTTTAAGTAATCTTTTTCATGTTACTTATTATTAACCACTGTGTGTTCAGCTATAACCTTTTTAGAATGACCAAAGTAAAGAATGTACATGCTTTAAATGCGACAAAACCACAAGAAAAAAAAAAAATTAAAAATTAAACAGCCCCCCCTCCCCTCATTAAACTTAGAGATGCACCTGCTTGAGCTGCTTAATGAGGCTGCTGTTCTCCAGATGTGCCTTGAAGGCCTGGATGGAAGCGGCGCCGTCGGAGAAGCGTCTGACAGGAGAGAAGCGCTCCATGGGGAGGTGTAGGGTGTTACAGTCCTTATAGGTGGATCTGAAAAAGCCAGGTGGGGGAGGGAGGTGCACACAGGTGCACAGGCAAATGCACAAACACACACACACACATCCACGTGAAGGGTAACAAAACACGGCACGTGACACAGGGAGAGCGACACACACGGACCCATTCAGTCAGAAACACAGAAACAAACACGTCAGACCTTCGAGCCTTCGCCTCCAGTTTCACGGTAAAGCAAAAATATGCAAACAAAAAAGAATTCTAAACATTCCCAGAACTGATGAGAAAAACAAAAAAAAACAAATAAATCCAGTAAAAGCTTTGGTATAAGTTGTTTCTTTCCTCATGCAAATAATGACCGGTGAGGGTTTTGCAATATTAACCACCAACCACTTTTTTGTTGTTGTATATTTTGAACAGACGCACTAAAACTACCGTATGTTTGCATGTCCTTAGACTTTCACTTGTTCAGGGAATGTTTAACTAGAGCAATTCAACAAAACCTCATGTTTGGATTAGGTCTTTCTGACGTAGTCAAATATAAAGATTTGGAGACAGAAATATAAATCATCCATTAGTAACAAAGAAAAAAATGTTCTTAATTGGAGGAAAATGATGTCAAAACAAAAGAACCCATAAGAAATGTGCCTTGATAAAAGAAAAGCTCCCAAAGATATTCGCCTCAACTAGGGTTTCCACTGTTTCTGCCACATTCCTCTTTTAAGGAGAACCTCCACTGCAGAACATGGACTAAAAGTACATTTTCTTGAAATTAGTCAATTCGTTCTTGATTTGAACAGGTAGGTAAAACATGGAAAAATATGTTTGCGCTTAAAACAAGAAAAAAACATCCTTAATATACACTGCTCAAGAAAATGAAAAGGGAACACACAAATAATACACCCTAGATATAATTGAATGAAATATTCTCATTGAATATGTTGTTCTGTACAAAATGTAATGTTCTTACAAAAAAAATGAAACAACAATATCGATGGAAATACAATTAATTAACCAACAGAGGCCTGGATTTGGGGTCAAACACAGAATTAAAGGGAAAAATACACTACCGGCTGATCTAACTTTGATGTAATGTCCTTAAAACAGGTCAAAATGAGGCTCAGTATTGTCTGTGGCCTCCATGTGCCTTTATGATCTTCCTACAATGTCTGTCCAATGCAACCACGAGTGTAAAGGCACCACTATCATTCTAAAGTGACCAAAGCATCAACCAGAAAGCATAAGTATTGAGAAGCGGTCTGAGGTCCCCACCCGCAAAACCACTTCTTTATTGAGTGTGTCTTAGACTTAGACTTCCTTTATTGTCATTGCACAAAAAAACACAAGGTGAATCTTGACGATGAAATGTCAATTACCTGGCTACCAGTCTAACAGAGCTAAAACCTTATTCCTGAACAATAAATATGTTTTCTATAACTAAGAGCTAGCTATATACAGGGTAAAGAGTATATATAGACACATAGAAATCTAATTGCCAATCATTTCCACCTGTTGTTATTCAATTTGCACAACAGCATTTGAAATTGATTGTCAATGTTGCTTCCCAAGGAGACAAGAGTTGACTAGAGTAGAGTTTGATTTCACAAAATTTTGATTTAATTATATTGTGTTGTTCATATGTTCCCATTATTTTTTTGAGCAGAGTATTAATAAAAGTGTTATTTACACTTATTTCAAGAAACAAATTTATTTTAGGTGCATTTTTACAGTGGGACTACATATAATTATATAATGGGATTGGAGGCTCCACTGCCACCTTAACTATATAACAACCCATTAGTTCCTCGTTACCTTTCTAATTTTGAGTGGGTTTTAGTTACTGAAGAGAAATGTAGAATAAAAAAAAAAAAAAAACCTTCAAAATAACCAGGAGGAATCAAGATGAAGTGATCGGTGCATCTCTATGGAAGAACATCCCTCACCTGGTGCCTTCGCACCAATGTGAGGAAGTGATAACCAGAGCCAGGCACTTTTTTTATGTGTGAGTGTTTAAGTGGGACTCTGTGCGTGGGAGTGTGTTGGTGCATATACAGGTCAGAGTTAGCGTGTCCCCTCACCGGGCATATGTGTCAGGCACCCAGCCGCCCCTCTGGCGGGGGCCCTGGGGCCGCTGCGACTCTGTCGAGGGGTCGCCATGCGAAATGCTTGGGAGCACGTGCGCCGTGTGCCGCTTGGAGCGGTTCGCCAGGTACCTGGGCCGCAGGAAGGGGGAAGGAGGACGGGGTGAGGGTGGGAGACAGGAAGCAGCGCTGGTCAGCTCTCTGTCCTCATTGGCTAACAGGGATGGGGGCGGGGGAGGCCCAGCCCTTCCCACCTCTGCCAAAAGGTGCCATCATTCATATCATCTTAGCTAATCAGAAAACATCAAATCAAATGACACCACAGATGGATGTTAAGGCTTTATGGGATTCAAACAACCACCCAGCTGCCAATTAAAGGATCGGGTCGGTTGCTACGTTCTTTTGCGGTCGCCGCTTTGGCAAGCTTCAGAGTTAGCAAAGCTGTGTGAGAAAGGGTGAAAATAAAAAAAAAGTCCACAGAACCATTTTGGCACTTACGCAGATGAGAAAGATAAAGCAGCTCTGGGTCAGAGAGTTTGAGAGAACGGATGGCAGAATCGCTTCGGGATGGTGGCAGAAGGCACTTTGCGCGATGGAGAAAGAGGAAAAGATGGGATAAGCACCACAGCACAGTGGCCACCTCCCAAGGGGGGAAAAAAGCAGAGCAGCCTGAAGGCACTTACTCCCAGCAACCCAGGACACCGGCGAGGAGACGAGGACATGCAGTCTGAAGAGGAGAAGCTGAAACCTTCGACCTACAAATGATTTTAAAATAAACCCTAGAAATACCCTCCGATAGATTCTGGAGCGCATTCTATGAGTCTGACTACGAATTTTTTGACTAGCTCTAATCTTCATCTCAACTTTGACCTGGTATCTCTAGATTTCAGCGTTTCCCTGTTCAGACGGCATCTCTATAACCAATACCCTTAGCCAAAAACCCCGTCACCATGGGTTACCTCTGCACCGCCTCTTGGTCTGGCTCTCCATCTGACCCCTCCTCATCCACCGGAGCTACAGAGGTATTAGGATGCTGAGAGAGGCAAAGAGTTCACTCGTCAAACAAGTTCGGCACACGGGCTGAAAAACACGTGCATGCAGAGATATGGAGCCTCACCGGGCTGGCGACGAGCGGCGAGGGCCCTCGGGGCCTCTTCAGGAGCTGAGCGTGTAACTGGATGTTGGCCCCGCCATCGGAAGCTCTTCGGCCCAGGGGGCCCATGCCGTTTAGGAGCTGCAGAGTAGGCGGCTGCAGCAGCGATTGCTCCTGCAGCGTCGTACGGAGGGGAAATATTCAGGAGGGTTTCCACAGATTAAAAAAAAAAGAAAAGCATCCAGAATAAACTCAGCCACTGTACCTTGTACTCCAGCTGCTGCGTAGGCTGCAGGCTCTGTGTGGGCATGAGTGTGTGCATTTGGGCCATAGTGGGGGTAAGTTGAGGGAAGGGGGGTTGGGGGATCACACCACGAGGGAAACCTGGTGGAAGCCTCTGGAGTTCCTCCTGCATCTCCGTCCTGTGATGGAAGCACCCGAACATCAGAAGTTAGTCAGCAGGTCTTTACTTTTGCTTTAAATAATAACTTTAATCCCAGTTTTGCACATCTATAGACTTTATCTCCTTCAGATCCTTAAGATTTAACTCTGGACTTTGACTGGGCCATTTCTTACTCACAATTAACCTCTGGCAGAAGGCCACTAACCTGATTCCGCCAGATAGATTTGCTCCACATATCCATCTGGAAACCTTCCGTTGAAGTAATTTTGGGAAGGGGCGAAAATACTGGTTAGCTGATTGGCCTATGTTGGTGATAGACGGGCCAAATAAACCAATCAGATCAACGAAGCATATGACGTACCAGAGCGACGACGAAGAGGAGCCAATTGATAGATCAAACTCTTGCCGAAACCAGTCTGGAGAAGAGCAAAAACATCTTTTCCTCTGAGAAAAGCCTCCAGAGCAGTGTTTTGCGCTTCTTTCGGTGAAGAAATACTCTGTAATTCCGATAAAACTTGCTCGATAGCCACGCTAACGCTAGTTTCATCGGCTGAAGCTGCCATGTTCTTTAGACTGAACTGCCGCGCTTCTCGTTGCGTCACACCTCAACCCGCCTCAAAGCCAACGCTGATTGGACGTTCGTTTGGTGAACGGCTCCAAATTTTCTTCAACAGAGAGTCTCCAGACTGATCTGCAAGTGAAACCTTGAAAGCTCGCGAAATCAGGATGGTCTCACGAGGCTAGAAGGCCACGGGCTGAAAAAGACTCTTTATTTGTATGATACTTATTTGCAGCTGTATCATACAAAGAAAGAGTTAAAAAAATTATACATTGTGATTTCTGGATATTTTTTTTTAGATTATGTCTCTCACAGTGGACATGCACCTACAATGACAATGTCAGACGCCTCCATGATTTCTAAGTTGAAGAGCTTGCAAAATAGCAGTGAGGTAAAATCCTTATTTTCCACACTGCTTTTTAAAACAAAATCCCAATATAAGGTTGAAGTTCAATGGGGATAAAACTTTTGTGAGTAAGAAAAGACTTTCAGAAAAAAAGGAAAGAGAAATGTTTCGATATTGAGATCAGAGGGAAAAGCAGTTTTAATAAAAGTCACCTTTGGTCTGGTACCCCCACAGTGTGTCGCCTCATAGAAAGGTAGCGAGCCATGGCCTCTGGAGACGGCTCCTCTCCCTCATCGCTGTCCAGCGCCATGTTACCATCAGGCTGAACAAAAACAGATTTAAAGATCAGAAATCTACGTCAGAGGTCGATATAAAATCTTAAATCAATCCCAGTTTCATCCTATTAAACATCTTTGAGTTTTCCACTCGAATCTCCGCTGCGGTGCAGGGAGCTGACGCCGTGCCTGTGACTCAGAGCTTCAGTGTTATGTCTGAGCATGCATGTGCGATTGGGACCGACAACAGTCTGCAGGGAGGGTTTGAGTCAACACGCGTAGTAAACAGAAGAAACGACTCTATAGTCGTTCTTCGAGTGCAACTTTGAAAAGGTACAAGCAGCTTTCATCTCAGACTTCTTTTAGCTGAGCTCACAAGCATAACGTTACAGGCTGGAACAACAACAACCACCCATGAAGGGTTCAGCGCTGACTCACCTCTACAATTTGGTTCTCTGGGTTGATGAGCTGGACATGGGGCACCGTCATGCTAACAGGATTACCTTGCTGGTCTGTCTGCTGGGCATGGACACACACACACACACACACACACACACACACACGGAGGTTATGCTGAGGATTGTGCAGCTTTCATTGCAATCTTCTTAGAGGAATGGGATTGACAGATGTGGGTTAAAACCTAGTCTTTACTCAGTAGGAGACTACAGTAAGGTTAACTCAGGAAAGTCATGTAAAAACTACTGCCTGCAATATAGACTTATCAAAAAAAAGACAAAACCAGCTTAAACTAAAAATCAAACACATTTTCATTTAGTTTTTACAGATTCTTGTGAACAACAGTGAGATTTTTCTAACTCAAACTTCCAGTTTTAAAACAAATCAATTCTCTTTTTAGTCTGATTTAGATTTTTACCAAAATGGCACAAATGCAACATTTTGTCCTTTTTTTTTAAACATAAAGACTCAAGAGACTCTGCAACTACGTTCAACTACTGTTCAAAACAACAAGTGGCGATGCAATTAAAACTTGTAGCTTCTTGAGCCTATAATCACCATGGTAACAGAACCTAAACGATTGGGTTAAATTGTTTGCAGAAAGCACGGGGATGGGCCACAGGGCTTAAAAGTCTGATCTCTGATGTTTCTTTCCTGCCAAATCGGATTAGTTGATCTCTTTTTAATTTTTTTATTCAAGTTTCATAACAAAAACAATAAATTATATAAATTGCTCTGAAAAACTAGCTTTGATGTCCGTCATCCCCTCTGGGAGGTGAGCTTAATTTAAAGGGAAACAAAATCCCAGCTGGAAAATAATCATGTTTCACGACAAACAATGAAAATAAAACAGCTAGTGATCTCAAAGAGTGTTTTTTTTCCCCGTCAGTTATGAGGAGACATCTAAAAACAAAAAGTGATGAATTAATCTTAGTCTGAGCTTTGATGCTTACGGAAGAGGATTAGGGCCACTGAAAAAAAAAAAAAGTAAACTGATTTTTAAATTTTATTTCAGTTTAACATGGGAAAAAAAGTCAGAATTCTGAGATTAAAGTCAGAATTCTGACTTTTTTCCCATACTATACTGAAATAAAATTAAAAAAATCAGTTAACTTTGTTTTTTTTTTTCCAGTGGCCCTAATCCTCTTCCGTAGGAAGCTCAGGCAGTGGATTGGGGAAAAAAAATAAAAAAAACATCCATATTTTCCTAAATTATAGGCGTCATTAATAAACAAAAAAAACAAAAATTGATATTTGATTTTTTTCTCCACTGTAGAAAGAAACATCACCCAGATAGTTAATCACTTGATGCAAGAATCTGATCCAACAGCTCGGACAAAAACCTTAACATGTTGCCTCAATGTGGCTGAACCAATCAGATTAGAGTACGGAGTCACTTCCAGGAAAGTTTTCAGCATTTAGACTAATGATAGACAGAGACATGAGTCACCCAGTAACATGAAGCTAATGCATTAGCTTTACTAAGTACTACTAACTAGTTAAAGGGTGGAACACAGGCAGTTTTATTCCCCAAAATCAGAAACCAGGCTTAGAAAATGCAATAGATGGACGGAGCTGCTGAGAGCAGCTGGACATGACGGCAACCAACGGGAGCTCATGATTCAACGTCTGTGCACTGCAAAAACTGAAATCCAAGCAGGTAGATTTTTCTTCAAATAAGTGCATTTCTTTTTACATTGAGAGACAAACTTCACCAAAGGAATAAGACAATTAACATTTAAAATAATAAAAAACTGCAACGGTCTCTTATTTCGTGTGCATCATATCTAATGATCTTATTTTAAGTGTACAAAAACTCATACCATTGGCAGACCATCTTATTTCACTGATCAAATTAAGAGTAAATACAATTTTTTTAAAGAATTTGTACTAATTTCTAAATGATTTATTTTGCAGTGTACCAAGGTAAGCGACAATTCATTGATTTTCGCTCATATACTGCAAAAACAATCTAGAAATAACATTTCTTATATTAAATATATTTAACCTTAATTTGAAAAGGTAAATAAGATGATCTGTCAATGGAATGAGTATTTTTAATCTTAAAATGAGATAATTAGATAATATGCACTTGAAATATAACAATGCAATAATTATTCTTTCTTATTTTAAAGTTAAACTGTCTTGTTCTATTGACAAAGTGGCTCATTTTCCCCCTCAGTTCAGGAACAAAGGCACTTATTTTAAGAAGAAAGGACCTCTTTAGATATTGATAGTTTTTTTAAAAGTTTCAGGTGTACACTGGAAAAAAGAGCTAGAAGAAAGGTATACATTTCTTAAATTAACTGTATTTATCCTTCATTTAAGTAGGTAAATGAGGCAATTTGCCAATGGAATGAGTATCTTTACATTTAAAATAAGATAATTAGTTAATATGCACTTGAAATAAGACAATGCATTTGTGTTTTCTGATTTTAGGTGTAAATTGTCTTGTTCCATTGGCAAAATGTGTATTTTACCGTCTCAATCCAAGAACAAAGGCACTTATTTTAAGTAATTATGCTGTTTACTAATGCGTAACTCGGGAAAAAAATGACGATGCTAAATAGGGGTGTAAATAATAATCGTTTTCTATCGATCCAACACCCGACGATCCGATGCATCGACACGTCTGCAAGAGAATCGATTCATGTTTTTTTTTTCCTCCGGTCTATTTTTATCCATTTGCTCCTGGACGTAATTCTCCCTCCCGTGCTGCGGTGGCGCTAAACCTATTTTGCCCTCCTACCTCGCTTCCTGGTTATACTCTTACAGCACTGTGTCGCAGTGAGCTTGACACAGACATTTTTTATTTTTGCTCAATATAGAAGGGTGGTCTGTGCTACACACTGCGGTTCTAGATACAGCA
>NW_015150486.1:338844-340841 GCF_000732505.1 Cyprinodon variegatus | reverse complement strand
ATAATGCAGGGGCATTATTATTTTTCAGTGAATGAGGCTTTAATAGGAATAGGTTGAGTACAACTTCTCTACTTCTGTTATTTGCTGTTGTTTCTTAAAAAAAAACAACATCTGTCAGAAGTGTGGGATTGTACGTCGCTTTTACCCATCGCTGCCTTAAAATAAATTTACTGACTAGATGCAGAAACAAGTTTTGCCTGTTGCCTCTGCCTGAAGGTTTGCTGATCGGGAAAATTTACTCATTAAATGCTTCAGGGAATGTAAGTTTCACTATGTCGGCGTTAAAACTCTCTTATATATAGCTTTGTTTTTACTACTTTGCATTTCCACACAGACTTAGCAATCGTGCATTAACTTCAAGTCTATTAAGAACAAGCTAAGTTTTTTTTTTTTGTTCAGATTTACCAAAAAACTTAAGACAAATCTGATATGAAATCTTGAACTATTGTGCGCTGCACGGCAAAAATGTTTGTGAAATTTCCCTCAGGAATAAGGAGCATCAAAAGCATGAAGACTTTTAAGCTACACTGCAAAAAATGTAAATCTAAATAAGTCATTTTTTCTAAAAATAAGTGCATTTTATCCTGAATTGAGGAGCTAAATGAGACACTTAACCAATGGAACAAGACAATTTACATTTGAAATAAGAAAAATCAATTGCATTGTCTCATTTCAAGTGCAAATCATCTAACTGACTTATTTTAAGAGTAAAAATACTCATTCCATTGGCAAATCATCTCATTTACCTGCTCAAATTAAGGGTAAATACACTTAATCTAAGACATTTTTACTTATTCCTAGATAATTTTTCCAGTGAAGCTACACTGCAAAAAATGTAAATCTAAATAAGTCCTTTTTTTCTTAAAATAAGTGCATTTTATCCTGAATTGAGGAGGTAAATGAGACACTTTGCCAATGGAACAAGACAATTTACATTTGAAATAAGAAAAATCAATTGCATTGTCTTATTTCAAGTGCATATCATCTAATTGACTTAATTTAAGTGTAAAAATAATCAATCCATTGGCAAACTATCGTATTTACCTGCTCAAATTAAGGGTACACTACACTTGATACACTTAATTTAAGACATTTTTACTTAATTTCAGAATGTTTTTGCAGTGTATAAAAGAAAAGAAACGCAGCCAGCGTCTAAAAACAACCTGAAAAAGGAGAGGAAATAGTTCACCTGAATGGCGTTTAGAGGATAGCTGATGGAGCGCGGCGGGGGCGGCGCCACACGCAGCGTCTTGTGTTTCTTGAGGCGTTCTGCGAGCAGACTGTAGATGGCACTGTAGTGATCGTATGCGTCCGTTTGCAAGGACTGGAGAAGAAAGAAGGAATGAAACCATTTTCTTTGCGCCCGTAAAAACGAACAGAAGCTAGAGGTGAGAAGTGAGGCGAATGGATACGAGGTGCAGCGGCGTCAAACCTGGATTGTGCGTTCTCTGTCCAAGCCCATCTCAGACATGGCCATCAGCACCTGCTCGTTGATGAGCTCGATCTCTCTCTCCGTCTTCACCTGCTCGCACTCCGCTATCAACTAAAAGGAAACAAAAGCGGTATCCAGATGATGACTTCCTCGTCGGGGAAACGAAAATGGAGTACATTTCTTTTCTAATCAGTGGAGGGTCTCACCCTGTCAAAGTCAGGGTCTGGGTCTCCTTGCCTCATCCACTTGTTTTTACAGATCTGCTCCATACTCAACCGTCTACTGGGCTCCAGGACTAACATGTGTCTAATTAAGTACTCACAGTCTGCAACGACACACACAGAAAGAGTCAGTGTGATACAAGGAACCACAAAATACACCAACTCCAGGGTCAGAGAACCAGATCTCAGTCTCCCTGAAGAAACAAGTGGCAGAAGCTTCTTTCATTGCACCAAATGACAAAAACAAAAAACCCGAGAAGACGTTTAAGTGCTAAAAGCTTGTTATTTTAAGTCAAAGTTGCTTAGAGCTGCCTTTGACTTTTAAAGTTTAACTGTTAACGGAT
>NW_015150486.1:334387-337728 GCF_000732505.1 Cyprinodon variegatus | reverse complement strand
CGCCTCAAAGCCAACGCTGATTGGACGTTCGTTTGGTGAACGGCTCCAAATTTTCTTTAACGGAGAGTCTCCAGACTGATCTGCGAGTGAAACCTTGAAAGCTCGCGAGATCAGGATGGTCTTACGAGGCTACATAACATAAATTGAAAGTTTTTTTTATTTTATTAGTATTTTTAAAGGATGAAAAATAACAACTTAGAACCTTGAGTATGCCTTAGTTTGTACAACTTTACATCTCTGACAGTAAAAACTGTTTTTGAACAAGATAAAAACAAGAACTGGTGGTAAACAACTTTTTTTCTCTCAAACGTGTAGTCACAGCCATATTGCCCCCTCTGACTCACCCATAGCTTAGCACAGAGCTTCCTTACTACTAAATGCATTAATCATTAATCATGGGATTTAATAAGTTGGCCTCTTCCCACTGCCTTTCAGGCAAGTTGAATTTATTTTGTCTTGTTACATGACTAGGGCCATTTTCTTTGTGATAAGATGATCAGTTATGTGTGTGGTCATCTTTTTGTTTTCTGTCAAAACATATTGCCTGAAATGAATAAAAAAAATGAAAATCAAGCAAAAACAAACGACAGCATCAAACTAGATATTTTAATATCATCTGTAATTTCCAAGCATGTGGACCACTTCCTGTTTCCAACTGTTCAAACTTGTGTCCAGACAATAGTCCATTTTAATCATCATTAATTTTTTATTTACTAAGATCATCATGCAAGAAATAAGTGTTTGAATTTGCGTCAAAATATTTCTTTTTTTTTTTTTGTACATTTATTTTAAAAACAACAAGAGAGACAGAAGAAGCTGCAGGTTAACACAATCCTGTCAACCCACCTCTATTGGAGAAAAAAACAGGTTAAAAGTAATATATTTACATCCTTTATTCTAATTTTCTCTTTTCCAAAATCCTCATTTGATTATTTTTCTAAGCATCATGGTTATCACTGTCGTCCTTAATGCTTGCATATTTACTAAATGTGAGAAAACTCTGTCACCGTCAGCTGAGCTTAGAGTAACAAACCATTTCTATCACATACACTGGAAAAAATCAAAATCTAGTTAAGTAAATAAATGCATTTGTTCTTGGATTGAGGAGGTAAAAGAGACATCTTGACTATGGAACAAGACAATTTACAATTAAAATAAGAAAACAGAATTGCATTTTCTTATTTCAAGTGCATATTATCTAATTATCTTATTTTAAGAGTAAAAATACTCATTCCATCAGCAAACTATCTAAGTAAACTACTCAAATTAAGGGTAAATACACTTAATTTAAAATTTTTTTTACTTATTTCTAGATAATTGTTTTAGTGTAGATGTGGAGTGTTTGGTTAATACACTGGAAAAACAATCTAGAAAATAGTAAACATTTCTTAAATAAAGTGTATTTACCCTTAATTTGAGTATCAGATAGTTTGTCAATAGAATAAGTATTAAATTAGTACGAATGTTAAATTTATATAAAATATAATTTATATTGTTTCATATTTGGTACCTTTGAGGCACCACTAGATGGAAAGACAAACATTTCAGCTGATTCACTTCTTGGGATGGATCTTAGGTCTTCGACAGAAGCACTCAGAACACAAAGGATTGGATGTAAAGAAGTCCATTTCCTGAGAGTTACTACCCTGCAGCCTTTTGGTTCAGCTCTCCAAAGGCCCGGTACCGAGCCTTTTACTGGATTCAGGCATGTTTGAGAAGGGATGCATTTAAAGCTGCAGGATAGAAGGACTTTTGTTCACGTTTAATGTCTCCTTAAACATTTTCCTGCCCGGCCCTCTATGTCCTGGTCTTCATTATGCTGCTTTCTCTCCTCTGACCTTCACAGCTCAGCTGTATTTATAATGAAGTTGGTGAAATATGAAGTTGAACTGGCAGACTGAATCTAATATAAGAGCATCAGAAAAAATTAGGTTTTAGTTTTTAACATCTAAAAAAACTTTTACCCATCCCTCTCATCACAATGAAATTCATTCAAGTTTGTGTTTAAAACATGACAAAGTTCAAACAACCATAGTGTGTCTTTTGAATCCCCTGGTAGAAATAAACCCCCACCTGTGGACATGAAGAAAGGGATGCGGAACTTTCCACTGAGGACTCGAGCTCGTAGGTTTTGTAGAGTGCTGCCATCAAAGGGTAAGGCGCCACACACCAGCACGTATAACACCACGCCTAAGCTCTGCGCGGACAAAGACGAGGTATGAGTGCAAGGAAATGGCCTCTGGATTTTCCTTTAGTTTAGTCGACGCCCTTACCCATATATCTACTTTGGGTCCATCATACTCTTTCCCCTCAAACAGCTCAGGAGCTGCATAAGGAGGGCTGCCACACCATGTCTTCAACAGCTGGCCTCGGGAAAACATGTTGCTGAAGCCAAAATCTGTTCTCAGAGGAAAAAAAATAAAATCATACCACCAGGCAGCTTAAAAAAAACAAACAGGAACACGATCCAAAAGAACAGGCCAACGTTTGCTTGCCAAGAAATCCCTCTCCAGGAACACACCAACCTGCTATTTTAATGTTCAGGTTGTGGTCCAGTAACAGATTCTCGGCCTTCAGGTCTCTGTGGACGATGTTGCGACAATGGCAGAAATGGACCGCCGCCACAATCTGCTTGAACTTCTTCCTGGCGTCCTTTTCCGCCATGCGCCCGTGGGCCACCAGGTGGTCTGTTGGAAAACAAGGCAGGGTTTGGAAATTTAACACTATGAGAGCGACGCTTCAGCTGCAGTCATGGGAAAGAAAACACAAATACCAGAACAGAGTGTTTCAGCGCAAATATTAATGCATCAGGTCATAATGAAGAAGCATCCCAAGCTAAACAGGTCAGACTGGTAAATAAATCTAAATCCTCTTCAAAAGAATCCAGATCACACGTACCCAAGCACTGAACAACCTGATCATTTAACGACTGTTGGTGTCTGTAAGCTGGTTTGCATTACAAAAACGCAAAAGAGAAAGCAGCTTCACTGCCTGCATCCATCTAAGGTTTTTCAGACACTCACAGTGAGAATTTAAGGTACTTTCTCACTTATCCACAAGTTGCTGTCTTTCAGGTTTAGTCTGATCAAACGCGGCGGCGGGCTGATGGTTAGTCAAACTGAAGCTACTTTACTGAAGGTCAGCTACATCTGGGCAGGGGTGGAAAGCAATGAATTACATTTACTCAAGTTACTGTAATTGAGTACTTTTTAGGAGTAATTTTTACTTGAGTAAATTTTAACCTAAGTAGTTTTACGTTGCTACATTTAAAGGAATAGTACACCCAAAACATGATTAGCCTTCATTTTCTACTCACCCCCATGCTGAACAACACTCTGGAA
>NW_015150486.1:331160-332622 GCF_000732505.1 Cyprinodon variegatus | reverse complement strand
TTTTTAGTACTCTTTCCACCTCTGCATCTTGGTCATTCAAAGATTAATGAAACCAAATTGAGCAGGAAGATTACAAAAGAACCAGAACTGTATAAATAACATAAAAAAATTTAAAAAACAGTGTTTTTGGTATTTTTATTTACCAAAATTGTAGTTTATTTGGACTATTTTCTTTTCCCCCCAGCATTTTATTGTCATTACACTGTCACAAGAAGAGAGCAAATAAATTAACTTGCTGCATTTAACCCATCCCCATCAGGAGCAGTGTGAGGTTAAGGGTCTTGCTCAGGGACCCAGAGTGGCAGACTGTAGGAGACTGTTTCAAACTCACAACCTCAGGACTCTAAGCACTATGCACTAACCACTAGGCAACCACTTCCCTCTGTATGCAAGCATACTGAGGTCTGGCTCACTTTCCATCAACATGGGACACTATTGCTTAGTGAAAAAGTGCTCACTTTCAATCCAGATCTGCACTTAATCATAATCACAATCTAACGAAACCAAAGTTTTACACTTCAGAGGCAATAAATGATGGTTACATTAAATTTAACACTAAAATTAAGACACTCAAAATGGGGTTTCCACCACAAAAATGGGAAGAAATAGTTGAGCTTGTATGCAGAATCATACAAGAGATCAGAAGTAAACACTTTCCCACAGTAAGAGTAACATAGAAGTCCTGGGATGATGAGCTGAGCTTTAAACTGTGATGAAAACAACCAGACCCCTTGAGTTAAACGTTGTCCTACAATATTACAGTTTTAATTATTAGCTGAGCGGTTCAGCCCTAACCTGCAACAAGCGCCTCCGCAATTAGAAAATTGTTTATAAGATGCAATTTTATTCCAAGTGTAATTAACTATCTAGATCGCAGCAGAACATCTTCAGCCCAAGAAAAGGCTGCATTAGTCCTGGTCAATGTGCCCTTTTTTTCTACCTAGGGCCACAACTAACGATTACTTTGCAAATTCCATAATCTGTCGGTTATTTTTTTCTATTAATCGACTAATAATTTGATAGCAAAAGGTTCCGTAAAGAAGACTTTTATTAAATTAAAGCAGCTAAAGCTAAAACCTGTCCACTGGAGGAGTTCTGGATAGAGCATTGACAAATGACAAAGTTTTTTTTTCCATCTTAAATGCAATATGTCTATACATATATATTTTACAATTATGGTATAATTGCTGCTGAAAGTCGGTTGCTCTGTCAGCTAACGGCAATTTTTATAATCTCCAGGGTTCCTACAGCATAAGGCAAGTTAAATTTAAGACTTTTTAAGACTTTTTAATGCCACTTGAAATAAAAATGTAAGACCAAATCTACAAAAAACACAAGAAAAACCTGTTTGCGAAAACACAACCCAAAGGTTTATTTTAACATAAACCACTGCACTAATGTTTCAAATTTTGAAAAGCTTTCCATACAGGAAGAAAGCTAAAAACACACAAATGACAGATAT
>NW_015150486.1:327059-329334 GCF_000732505.1 Cyprinodon variegatus | reverse complement strand
AGGCTCTAAAATCTGGATAAAAAAACAACAAATTATATATTTTTGACAACTATGCAAAAATGATTTAAACCAAACAACTAAATCAACACACAAAAGTCACTATAAAAACAAGGCATTGAAGGGAAATATGACTTCTTTTCAAAATGTCATATTAAAATAGAGAAGAAGAAAGTTTTCCACAAGATTTTTCTTGTCGTGTCTTGAAATGAATGATTGATTTGAACGTAGAACATATGGAAAATGATCCAAAGCAACAAAGAAGGGGTTAAAGTGCAGCGTGTAAGTCCCTTACCGAATATCTCTCCCCCACTGGCATACTCTGTGACCAGATAGATCATCTTCTCCGTCTCCATCACCTAAAGACACAAAACAAATCAAAAAAAGAAGGACTGACATGCCCTCAGACGGACAAACATCCAGCGATGGGCGGATCGCCCGTTACACAACCCGGTGAGTAAGCAGTTTGGCAAATAAACAAGGGATTGAAAATAGAAAAAGACCTGCCGTGCACCGTGGTGTTCGATCTGAGCCCTTCAACCAACGAATCAACTTTTACAGGAAAGTAGGAGATTTTAAAGGGGAAAAAATAAACTAGTGATGACGTCCAGTATAACATTAAGAAAATCCCTGAACTTCACACAGCAGGAGTGACGCTTTAGGCCGGACGGGCCTCAGGTGTGAGAGGGGAGCAGAGAGTGGGTGAGGGGCGTACCTGGTAGAGGCGGATGATGTGGGGGTGCTTCAGCAACTTCATTATCTGCACCTCTCTGAAGATCTTCTTCAGGTTCTCATCGTCCAGCTGGGTCTTATCCACTATTTTTATCGCCACCTGGAGAGACAGACAGGAAAAGAAGGACAGAAATGATGAGAAGAAAATCACAAAAACAAGTANACCTGGAGAGACACACAGGAAAAGAAGGACAGAAATGATGAGAAGAAAATCACAAAAACAAGTAAGATAAAAGCTAAATTTCAACCAATACATGTGTTTTTAAGGGTGATTATCTAACAGTCTAAGGGCAGATTAGCCTTCTGCCTTCGCGCAAATCAAACGTTGCTTGGGTCTGGTTGCAGTCTGGAATTTCTAGCAGTTTCCCGCCAAAGCGCAAGTGGCAGCCTATTCGGGAACTCGCGAGAATTTCGGCGGATGGTCAACTTGGCATCTTTATATAATTTGTCTGAGGCATTGTACAAGTGCTTGTACTTCTGAACCTAATCAATTAACCTTTCGTCGTAGTTGTTCATCAGTGTATTATGAAATTTAGGCAGGATCGGGATGAGTCGGCAATAAAGATGAACACACAAACTGCTAGAATTAAAATGTGTTGTTTTATTCCGCTACAGAAAACAGCAAAGCAAGCACATCAATCAAGGCACGGTGCTGAATACAAGTTATATTGTCTCAATACAATTTATATTCTCCCCCTACCGTGACACAAGGATTGGAGGGCCAGTCGATCCTGGCAGGGCAGCAACCCGCGCAGCTAGGCGTCCGTACGCAACCTAGCAGACCCCACCAGTGCCAACCGCCATCCGTCATTTATGCCAAACTTCAAAGGAAAATCTTTCACCCAATCAGGAAAAGTGATCGCTCCCTCTCACGCCGGGAGCGCATGATTACAGAAACCAAAATATGAAACAGGCACCCCCCGAACCCACTTAGGGCTCGTGGACAGTCGAAACCAAAAACATTATTACATCATGGTCAGAGCATGGCACAGAGAGCTCATGAGTACAAAAACTAATTATATCATGCTCTCAAGGAAACAGGAACTTAGATAATGAGTGCTTAGGTAATAAGAGTGCTTCATTTGTGATACAAAACTTGTATGAATGTCAAAGAACATAAAATATAAAACCCATATATATCACTCAGTTTTTTAAAAATGACGCATCCCGGCACCGAATCGAGAAGGACGACCACACAGACGGCCGGAAAGAAATACAGAGGACCAATCACACCTGCTTTTTGTCTGTGCACTTCCGCTTGTGGTCTGCGCTGGTTTGCGACCGTATGACGCGTAATCTCTGCGCGGGGCCGTGGTCGCGCACAGAGAGACATTTGACGGTTGCAGAGGCCATGCGTCAGAAGCATAAATTGGCCCTAAACGATCCCCAGTTTGCATTAAAAATTTATTTGGGGCAATTTTTGAAGCCGATTTTACCTGATCAAGATAACAAAAAGATAAAGAGTGTTAAACAATTCTTTATTTAAACAAAAAAATATAGATTATTAACAGATCAACCAAAACATTAACACTGGATGGCAAAGGAG
>NW_015150486.1:323139-325994 GCF_000732505.1 Cyprinodon variegatus | reverse complement strand
GGCCGATGTCCGATATTCAGTTTTAAGGCCGATACCGATAGGGGGCCGATTATATCGTGCATCCTTAGTTTAGACTAAGCTCTCTATCTCTTCAGCAATAGTATAAAGGTGTCACTTTATTGTATGTCTTGCTCCATGTCCGTTGGTTGTGCTGTTCTTTTTATATCTCTTTACAAGAGATAAAGCCTTTTATCTCTTCTTTCTTTCATCTTTTATCCTTTTTTTCTGTTTTTCCTTTCCTGTTCTATTTGTATTGCTACTTAAATGATTGATTATTGATTATCATTTCATTTTAATACATTTTTATTAATGTTTTTTTTTGTGACTGGACTTCCAATTATCCACAGGCTTCTTTAGAAAAGTAGCACTCACAGCCTATTTTAAATAGTTGTGCTCTTTTTCTTCGTCTCATGATGAATTTCAGCTCCTGTTGCTCAACAACTCAATAACAACACAGAGCGGCTGACATCCATTACTAGATCTGTGTAACGTCTACATTCTCTTTCTGTGCTTGCAGGTCGCGTTAGGGTCACAAACCGGTCAGACTGAGTCTGATGGAAGTCGCAATGCACTCATAGTCTGAACTACCTCAGCCGTGCAACCAAGTGTCTCCTTAATGTGCGCTTAGAAACAGCTACAAGAGAAATCCACCGACTGTCTCTCAATTCCCAGTACTTCTTTTTATATAATCTTTCCTCTTACTAAATGCTGTTAACCAACCACTAACCTTGAGGAAAAGAAACATTTCTGTGATATTCATATTTTCTCTAAAAACTAAAATATCACGCTGAACAAATTTCTGCCGGCTGCAGATTACAGCCCAGATGAAACGACCACAAAACAAAAACATGCCAAGAAAACAAACAGCGGAGAGTGAGTCATTGTTCTCAAACGTGGAGAGTAATAAGCACCATTGCCTGCCACTGGCTGGCTGAACGAGAACGAGCCGCCAATTAGCCGGCTTGCCAGCATCTCAGCCTTCGCCGCGACCTTTGCCTGCCGACACAACTGTTGTGTAACCGCTAAGCAGTGGACAATAGGTCCAGCAGGGTGGACGGTGATGCTGTGTGACAGGAGCTTTACGCTGCCACTTAGGGATGGGTGGACAACTTTAATGACTTAATCAAGCAGGGCTAATAGGGATGCCCCAAAACACGGCTTCAGCCAAAAATAGGCGGCCACCGTCGGGAAAACATGAAAAGCATGCAGCCTTCACACACGCATCCTAAACCCTTCGAATGCTCTGACGGCGCACAGAGGCGCCCTGCTTTTCCGGAGAAAAGAAATGAAGAAGATGAGGCCGTGTGAGGACCGTCAAGGCCAACTTCCTCCTGGAGACAGGAAGGGGAAGCGAGGAAGAGTGAAAGAGTGGTGGGGGGGAGAGGGAGACTCCTGAGAGAACCCAGAACAGTAACAGTGACATTATCCCGGCTCATTGTGTGCGTTTCCCTTCAAGGGTATTACACAAACGGTGGAAAACATCTGCCCCAGCGGAGCGAGTGTCTTCTATAGACAAAGCTGCGTCCAAACAAATGAGTTAGCTCGCTAAGGTTTGGGTTTTGATCTGAAAGGCAAGACTTTAAAGGATCATAGATGTTTCCTCCATCGTCTGGATCTAGTCTAGATCTATAAATGAATTACAATTATCCTAAATATCTCCTATGAAGGACAGAACACCACCACGTCTTAGTCTTCAAGTATCTTATTTAGCATGAGCTGTATCATTAATTCTCCTCAGCCTTTTCCTACTCTTGAAATGGAAAAATACGCTAAAAAGGGGGTTTTAAAATGTGCTAAATCTAAACTTGACTGCAATAAGCCATACATCTTCACATGATTATAAAGCAAAAAAATATTTTTATCAGACTGGAAAAGGAAAGAGCTCCTGTAATGTCTCAAAATGTAGGAGACTGATGTAATGAAAGGTAAAACAAATAATGTTTACACTGGAAAGCGATGAAAATGATCAATCAGGGAGTAAGAATTACTGTTTTGTTCAGATGTCTGTTTTAATGGGCATTAATGTCAATAAATCTGGGTTTGTTATGGCAAAGTAACAACTTTTCCAACAAAACATTTTATTTAAATACATCAACAGAATGTCTATAGAGGTGTAAAATAAAAGAATGAAAAATATACGGTATATAAAAATAACTGCACCAAAACATAACTGTTTACCTCTGGTTAAGATGGCAACGTGGCCACAAAGGGTTCATGTGGTGAGCAGCTGGTAAACAGTATAGAACGAGAGAATAGGTGAGTTTATCTGCACCACTTATTGGAATGTAAGAAGAGTTAAACTTGTAGCTTTACCCTTTAAAAGACAGAAAAATTCTATACCTTCAATGATTTTTAGAAGAAAAAAAAAATGGTTGACAAAGTTTGGTTCTCCATCTGCACTATTTCAGCCATTTCCAATTCCACTACTAAAACAGGCCTACACCAGCATGATACAACCACTACCGTACATGACAAATGGTTTGGTGTTCTCAGTTTTAAAAAAAACATCACCTTGGTATATATAAAGTATATTTCCACAAATATACGTTAATTCAATTTAGTTTATTTATATAGAGCCAATTCACAACACATGTCATCAACACAAGACACAAGAGTTTATTGTTAAAAAAAGATCCCCATTAGCTGTAACCAAAAATGGGACGCGGTAGTATTCCTGGGGTCCACAAGACAAAACTAAAATCACTTAACAATTAAACATTGTAAACATTAGGGCTGCAACTAACGATTATTTTGAAAATCGATGAATCGTACAAAAACTATTTTTTATATTAAAGGAATAGTACACCCAAAACATGATTAGCCTTCATTTTCTACTCACCCCCATGCTGAACAAC
>NW_015150486.1:317268-321841 GCF_000732505.1 Cyprinodon variegatus | reverse complement strand
ATATTACTGATCTTGCTGGATTTTATTCTGCTTTACTTCCATAAATTGCAGGATCTTTACTTTACTTTATCTTTGCCAGAAGATTTAAACTTTAAAAGCTTTGCCCTCATAATTTGCAAGTTAATTTATTTTTAATATTTATAAAGAAAATATAAACACTGCTTAAGCTAATTCAAATGAAATTGAATAATTGATGGCTTGATAAATAACTGTTCTCTTTAAGGCATTTGATTTTGGCCATGGTAACATCATCTGACCACCATTAGCTGACCTTGTTACATAAGAATGAACCTGATCACATCTGAAAATCTGCTTATGTAAGAAAATAGGTTGAAAAGAATAGACAGTGTTTCTAAAAAAATAAAAAAAATTGTAGTATTGCAAGCCGGTCTGTACTCTACCTTTCACCAGGAAAGTTGACGATGCATACTGATAGTGTTTGCTCTTATGGAACAATGTAAAACCAACCTGCCAGCTCTGTTCTGAGCAGTTTGTTATTACTTTAGCAGACATTTAAATGCGGAGGACCGTACAGGTGCACAACAGTTCACCAGATACTTCATGCCATTGTGGCCAAAAGCTCATCTACCGTCTGGTTAAACCGTCCTAAAGTCGGAATGTAAATTATTTATGTGGCCAGACGCCAACGTTGGGTGTTGATTACTTTTCAGCTCATTCTGATGTCAGAATCTTTTCATTTCGAACAGTAACAGTGAATTTCCAGCAGTTTCCATTTTACGACTGGCTCGATCCTCAGTGGTTCCTGAAGATCCTGACCAAGGTCCTTTATCCGTCTGTAGCTATTTGAATCAGATGGTGAAAACAAGGAAACATTTGGAGGATCAAACAGGACGAAAAATCCCAAAACACACAATAAAATTTGTTTTTTGAAGACTTCCTGGAGGCTTGACCAAATCCCTGACCTCCGCCCGACTGTATATTTATAAACTAGCCTTAAAGTGTGTACCAGAAAGCCAGCTAATGTAATATGATGACAGAATTATGCGACAGGGGTATGATGTGATGAAAATCTAAATTAAGAATACAGGTATTTGGTTTGGGACCCGAGAGTCTAGAAGTGGTTATTTGCAATCAAATCTCTGTTACCAAAAGAACAGAAAGATTAAATCTCCAACACTTGGGAAAACCCAAATTAGGCAGATGCTTGGCTAATGTTGTCCCTTTATAGAGCACTCGGTGAAATACTTACAAGCCAATAGTGTTATTGGAATCCAGGACAAGACCTTATTACATTAGCAAACTAAAAAAAATATGGATATTTTTAATGCCAAAAATGTATGTCAATGTAATAATAAGAAACTCGAGCTTGCCCGAATATATTAAGAAAAATAACAAAGTGCTTCAATAAGAAATTCATGAAATACACTCTAAAATTGAGATAAACACATTTTATTTGGTACAACATAACCTTCAAGGCATTAATGCCGATACTGGCACTTACATTTATTAGTTTATAAACCTAAATATAATTGTTAACTAGGCTAGGGATGGAACGGTTTATGAAAACCGTCCGAACCGTTCGGTTCGATTCGCGTGTGTTGCGTTCGGTTCAGCCCCGCTCCTTTTTCTCATAGGGGAAGCGTGTACACTCCAGAGCAGAAGGTGGCGGTACTGCGACCAAAGCCAACCACCAGTAGTAAACAAGAAGAAGAAGAGAAGCAGCGTAGCCGGGTGTAGCAGAAAAAAATCAGTTGTTGTGGAGAATTGTGTGGGTATGGCGAGTGGGAAAGAACAGGAGTTGGAAGACGCGCAGCAGCACTTTATAGGTCTGCTGTATGGGACCACTTTGCATTTAGAGTGACCTACGATGATGACGGAAAGAAAGTTGTGGATAAAAACAGTGTGCAAGCATTGTGCAACACGTTTTGTTTATGCTAACAGCAACATGACCAACATGTCAGGCTAACAATCAACATATACCGAACCGAACCGAAAACCGTGACCACGAAACCGTGAACCAAACCGAACCGTGGATTTTGTGAACCGTTCCACCCCTAAACTTATTAACTTTTTAACTAGCTTTTTACTTGTGTTTCTTGTCTTAATTTTTTTCAAAGTAGTTTAAAGTAATATATCATTCAAGGACTCATCTAATTGTTCAAATGCCAAAATAAGATGTAAAGCCATGTAGCAGTATCTTTGCTGAATGATTTGCTGAGGGATGGGAGGCAACAATAGCTACAATAGCTTTGTAGGCTGTGAGAGGTACAGTTGTTAATTGGAAACGTTCATGAACATTCTGAACAAAGCCGTTCTCCTGTCCCATCCGCTTAGAGCTTGAAGGAACAGACGCAGCAGTCAAGTTGGTTTTGGTAATTGACAAATAAAGCTTCGAGTTGGATGATATGTCAAACAAATTTATCAATTTTTCAATTTACCTTTAAGCAAACCAGTAAACAAACAATGGGCACCAAGCTGCTGGTGTTTGCAGGAATGGTCCTGTGTGGTTATCTATCTACAGAGGGAGTTACTGATCCACAGCACAAGGAAAATACATTTACATACGAAAAATATCATCTTCTTCCTGGAGCTTTGAAATAGTTTATTAAGTAAGCTACTAAAGCACTGGGGGTTTTTGCCAGATAATAGGCTCATGCAGTAAGATATCATCCCTGGTTTCTAAAGTTTCCCAAGGAAAAAATGTTTTAGTTATTATGTGTAAACATCCAAAAAGTGAATCATCAGATGAAAATGTAATTATAAGATCAGGGAAACTTTTACCTTTTCCAGGTTTAATTTCTTTACATTTCCATCATCTTTAGACCTGAACGTCTGTTTTAAGTATAAAATTAAGTTATTTAAAAGTGAATTATTGATTTAGGGAGGATATTTCTACAATGTTCAGGCTATTACGAATGAGTGAGGGGAGAAGGCAAAAACTGAAGGAAATAAAGAAAGGACAGAGGGCGCAGAGACGGGAAGGGAGGAAGGACAAAGATAAAAGACTGAAGGATGCAAAGGAGGAAGGAAAGAAGGAAAAGAGGAAAGGGGGAATAAAGAAACAGGGAAGGACAGAAGAAAGCTCTGCAAGGAAAGAATAACAGAAGCAAGAAAAGAAGGGAAAGGACATGGAAATAAGAAAGGGAGGATATTAGCCATGAGGGAACAGATGGTTGTAAGAAGCAAAGAAGGGAGGACACAAAAGAGGAAACGGGAAAGGACAGAAACAAGAGAGAGAGGAAGGCTACATGAAAAAAAAAAAAATGCAGGTAGGGCATAAAGCCCTCAACACACCAAATCCAATTCTGTCCCCGATCCGACGGAAAATCGTGTTGGTCGTTTTGTTTCGCACTCATTGAAAGTCAATAGTCAATCACACCGGAAACAATTTTCTGCATGGGGCTAGCATAGCTCTGTGGTCTAATTCAGCAATTTAGCAGCAATTTCATGGCTCTGACAGGAAGAGAGATGCAGTTACAAAGTAAAACACATCCGCTTTGAGGGAAAACACAAAATAAAATCAGCCAATCACACGTGAAAACAGGTTTCAAACGGCTCATATATAGCAGGCAGGAGAGACACGGGGAGGAAAAACAATCAATGAAACATAAAAAAAAATACTTTACCCATGATAGGAGTTCAGGAGGAAAGAAAAGGGTTAAAGTAGTGATTCTCTTTTGAGTCTCGCAAAAAAACAACACAACGAGGGGAAGACGGTGCAGGGAAGTCATCGACAAACTTCACAGACCTGTCTGAGAATCACCTCTGATTGCCTCAGCCAGCATATAAAACACCTCACAGTGTTTATTGCTGTATTTTCCTTCACTTTAAACATAGTTCCCATTACATTTTTAATATAGGCCCATAAAATTCTCTATCTGGTTTAAGAGTTGCTGCACAAACTCATAAAGTGGGTCTTTGCTTTATAGCTGCGCTGGTTTTTTTTTTTTTTTTTTTTGCTATTTATTTTCAATACCTTTTAATAATCCGTTCCAGTCAAATGTGGGAAATAGTTTCAATTTGTGTGCCCCAGAGAAAGAAGTGGAAAAAAAAAATAAAAATCTGCACACATCTGCTCAGCCTGCCTAGTTGGACCCTCTCTATACACAGCGAGTGTGACACGGGGAAAAAAACTGACAAAAAAAGGAGGGCAGCAGGAGAACCGAAGGAAGGACGAGGCATTTACACAAGTAAATAGAAAATAACATTTTCCTTATTTGTCTTTTATTCCAGAGTGTGTAGAAATGAACCGTAATATTAGATTTTTTTTTTAAAGTTTGGATTATAAAACCGTGTAATGTATTCCAGAAGTTGTGTTTCAAGACCCCACTCTTCTCAGTCTAAGGGCCGGATTTATCAAGATCCAATTTTGCGTGCAGTAATTTGCGCTCGCAAACTGGAATTTTGCGCGAGGGGCTGAACCATGGTTTGCGGGTGATTTAACAAGAGCGATTGCGTAACTGGTGGCAGGTGCAAAACTGTTGGAGACGCCCTATTTAAATGATGGTTTTGCGCGTTTTGTGGTTTGCGGCAAAGTAGTTTGTAGTTTGTGCAAACTAGTGCATTTAAGAAATTTTAATCTTACAGTGACACAAATATATATATATATATA